>NC_081558.1:147551654-147682052 GCF_022355385.1 Mustela nigripes | reverse complement strand
TGTGCGCGGTTGCTCCGCCGCTTGCTGGGAGCCGGCCCCTCCCCCCGGGGTCTATCTTCCCGTCACTTTGGATTCACTTCGCCGCCGGTCCTACCTTTCAGAAAGTGGTTGTTTTTCTGTTTCCAGAATTGCTGTTCTTCTTCTCTTCGATCTGCCGATGGATTTTCAGGTGTTTGCAATCTTTAGGTAAGCTATCTAGCTGATCTCCGGCTAGCTGAAGTAGTCTCAGCCTGCTACTTATCCACCATCTTGACTCCTCCCCAAGGAACAATATTCTGATGGCTGCCTTTAAGTATGGCTCTTTATTCAGCATTTATTCCAAGTTAACTTTTATTGACTGATGCAGTTAAATTTAAATAAATAAAGTTAACCTGATCTTGTTTTGTCTCATTTTGCCTTAATTACCTCTTTAAAGGCCCTCCAAATATACTCATATTCTGAGGTACTGAGTGTTGAGATTATGACTTACGAATTTGACACAATTCATCCTCTAATGTACTCAAACTCTCCATAGTTCTAGCTAGACAGTAGTACATAGGAACATATCAAAACTATGGCTTCTATCCTTATAGCTGTGATATCTTAAACCAAATATAACCACTGTAGCAATAAAATTTCTTAAGAAAGGATTTTGTTATTTCTAGTCATGGGTCATAGGAGAGCTCTAAAAATAGCTAGACCAATTGGGGTCTAAAACTGACAGAGAAAAGAAAGATTAAAAAATACGTACATATCTTGGTTTTAGTCTTAGTAAGATATCAGTTTTTTGTTGCCCAATCTTCTTTTCCTTTAGCTATGAATTTAGTCTAACCAGGAAAAATTTCCTACCAAGATACTAATTTTACCTGGTATTTTCCACAATTTTGCAGAAAATCAAGCTCAATGATTAGCTTTGACCCTCCCAGATCTTATTCCCTCAGTGCCCTAATGGGAAAAAACTGTCACAGTGTGCTTTATTCACATTTAAATTCTTAGGGCTTGGCTTAGTGTTACCCATCCATGGAAACCATACACATTTCTTCCCACAACCCATATTCCTGAAACAGTAAGACCAGGCTTGCCTTGAAGAGCATAACAGTCTTCAGCACCAGGTATGAAACATCTGAAGAGATTACTATTTCTGAGAAAGCCTCTTTTCAAGTGACCTTTCACTAAAAGCTCTCCCTCTTTACATTGTAATGTGAATATATGAAGAATCAAACTGCTTCTGCAATCAGAGTTCCAGAAGCAGGTCTCCTTTCGCTAGAAATAAACCTTTAGTTCCAACTAAGACCAGATGCTCACTGAGTGTGAGGTCTTGAACAGAAACTATGCTATCTTTCTTGATTGTGATAATTGATTCCAACCATAACTGTTCACGCTAGCTGCCCAAATCAAGAGATTCAATCTCCTTATGTGGAATTCTGCCCTACAACATAAGCCCCCTTCTCTTCCCCATGAAATAAACATGGAAGGTTTATATGAAATGAAATTTCTGAATTTATTAAGTGCCAACAATTAAAATGTCATGAGAAAGCTCTTGGTGTGGATGTAGAATGAAGAGAACACTTATAAACAGCTGATGTACCTATTTATTTATACAACCACTATGAAAATCAATTTTGCATTAGTAAATCCAGATTTAATAAATCTAAAGATGTGAACACCATATGGCCCAGCAATTCTATCCCTGGTTGTTTTGTTGCCCTGGAGAAAATCACTAGGGTGTTCAAGCAGCATCATTTGGAAGGGCTAATACTTGAAATAATACAAACTTCCATTGATATGGGAATAAATAAAATATGCTGGAGACCATAGTAGGCTATTGCACAGGAATGGAACTTATTCGATTAACCCTCCTCTATTGATAACAATAAAAAATACAAAATTAAGACAAAAAATCACAAACTATTACTTAGAATATAATTCCACTTCTATAAAGTTTATAAAGTAGGCAAATAAACAGTGTAATATTAGGGATACATTAATACATAGTAAAACTATTTTTTTAAAGAATAATAAACACCAAATTCAGCAGGTAGCAGTACAGACAGATCTGGAAAGGGGCAAACAGCTTTCAAAGATAGAGATAATATTCTATTTTTTAAGCTAGGTGATGAAGAATGCTCTATGATTTATTATTTTAAACCATAAACATTATACTATGTTTATATTTAGTATCTTTGATATACTTTATAACAACTTAAAATTATAGGGGCGCCTGGATGGCTCAGATAGTTAAGCCTCTGCCTTGGCTCAGGTCATGATCCCAGGGTCCTGGGATCAAGCCCCACACCAGGCTCCCTACTCAGCTGGAAATCTGCTTCACCCTCTCCACCCGCTCATGCTCTCTCTCTCTCTCTATCTCAAATTAATACATAAAATCTTAAAAAAAAAAAAACTTTAAAATTATAAAAGGTGGACATGTTTTAAGGAACTAAAAAATAAATCAAGACCTTTTGTTTGTAATGTAAACAAACTCAAAGTTCTGACTTGAAACAAAGTTCTTGCCTTATCTTTGCAATATAGCATCAAGGAAATAACTTATTAATCTATGTTGTATAATTAAACTAAAGCTCTGCATTGTATTATAGCGAAAACATTTGAAGAGTTTTAGAATTAAACAAATTAAACCATTCATATTTGCATACAAATCTACAAAGCTGCTTTTTAAAGTTACTAATTTTCCAATTTTGATAATATCTAAGTTTGTAATAATTCCATACTTCGCCAACTTTCAGACTACTTTTGTTAATCATCTTTTCTTGTATCTAAAAACTCTGTTAGATATGAAGAGAAAAGTATTAAATCAAGAGAATGAGAATATATAAATGAATAAGCTCATTTAAATAAGTAATTTAAATATTTTAGAAAATGAAATTTGCTAAATAACAATACTAGATTGTTCCATTATAAATAGTTAATTATATAACAATAGGTTCCTAAGATGTTTTCTAGCTGGAAATTTTGTAATGTTTGTTTTAATTGTTTTAATTTATGATACTGTAGGGGGAAAAGGATAATTTATCTCATTAAGTTTTATTTTTCCCTTTTTCATGAATGGACATTTCACTATAATACCTTGAAAAAGAACAGAATACCTATTCTAGAATATCTATTCTATTAAATGAGTGTTTTGTGTCTATTTGTTATCTCACAGATATAAAACATTTTATTTGCTATATAATAAAAAGTTATACTCATAAATTACAGAATAAATTAAAATGAGAATTATCATATGAAAGAGTTGTAAGAATAAGACTCTTGGGAATAATTACGTACTCAGATAGAGATTTTATTTTTCCTTGTCCTAGGATATATACTAATTTGTAGATTGCTAATATGATTAGAAGATTGACAAATTTTAACTTTTAAGCCATGGATTTATCATTTCAGAAGATGTTATCGAATAGTTCTTACCTTCTCATTTTTAATCATGAAGTTTCTAAGACCCAAAAAAAGAACTAAATTTTCTATCAGTGTGGCTGGGTTCAGTTTGAACTATTCTGTCATCCAGTTCACAGTTCTTTGGTCAACAAGACACTCTCTTTCTACTATTTGGCCATGAGTTTTTCAATCATGTTCTCTATACCTTATGCTGATGTTGCTATAATCAGCAATAATGCTAATATTTTAATAAAAGTTTCTTCATATATAAGAGTTCCACAGAAATACATTTACACAAATATTTACCCATACTGTAAAGGCAAGTCCAGAGTAAATGTTTACATTTTAAGAAAATGTTATTTAAATTGAATTTAAGACTAAATAAAACTTAAGAGAAACCAAACTGGGGGAATTTAATGAATGAAAAACAGTGACATGGCATATATTATTACTATATAACTCAAATTTTAAGAGCACCATGTTTGATAGACTTATCTTGTATGATTATATAAAATATAATGGTTATCAAAAAATGGGCATAAGAAATGAACAGACACTTCTCCAATGAAGAAATACAAATGGCTATCAGACACATGAAAAAATGTTTATCATCACTAGCCATCACGGAGATTCAAATTAAAACCACATTGAGATACCACCTTACACCAGTTAGAATGGCCAAAATTAGCAAGACAGAAAACAACACGTGTTGGAGAGAATGTGGAGAAAGGGGAACCCTCTTACACTACTGGTGGGAATGCAACTTGGTACAGCCACTTTGGAAAACAGTGTGGAGATTCCTCAAGAAATTAAAAATAGAGCTTCCCTATGACCCTGCAATTGCACTACTGGGTATTTACCTCAAAGATACAGATGTTATGAAAAGAAGGGCCATCTGTACCCCAAAGTTTATAGCAGCAATGGCCATGATCGCCAAACTGTGGAAAGAACCAAAATGCCCTTCAATGGACGAATGGATAAGGAAGATGTGGTCCATATACACTATGGATTATTATGCCTCCATCAGAAAGGATGAATACCCAACTTCTGTAGCAACATGGGTGGGACTGGAAGAGATTATGCTGAGGGAAATAAGTCAAGCAGAGAGAGTCAATTATCATATGGTTTCACTTATTTGTGGAGCATAACAAATAGCATGGAAGACATAGGGAGATGGAGAGGAGAAGGGAGTTGAGGGAAATTGGAAGGGGAGGTGAACCATGAAAGACTATGAATAACAACCTGAGGGTTTTGAAGGGCGGGGGGTGGGAGGTTGGGGGAGCCAGGTGGTGGATTTTAAGGAGGGCACGTATTACATGGAGCACTGGGTGTGGTGCAAAAACAATGAATGCTGTTATGCTGAAAAGAAATTAAAAAGAAAAATGTAATGGTTATAAATATAGTTACATATTTTTCTGTACCCTCCCAATTAACCAAACCAATATTTATAGAGAATACACTGTATGTAGTCTAAATCACTGATTTATTTGTTCTGTTCTAATAGAGATTTCTTTACACTTACATTTAATTTTAAATAGCAAAATAATTCTATAATAAAACATACAAATGTTTTATTTCTTCAGTTATAGATCATGATCCTAAAATAATTATTCATAAGGTCTAAGGCACAGGTAATTTAATAATTACAACTCAATCCATTCTTAAATAAGAATTATTATAGATTTTTAAGGCTGGGAAAAAAACCTAAGCATATTTAAATGGATTTGGCAGGATATTAAACTTATTTGCTCAGGAAAATAAAAATTGCTCACTGGTGTATAATAGCCAAACATCCCATCACAAGTGGATTGAATCAGATGTTAGAGCTTCAAACTAGATATCATATATTAACATATCCAAAGAACAAAACATCATCAGAAGAACTTTTTAAAATCTATGGAAATGGAAAAAAAAGTCATTGATGACAGTGCTCATCTAAGAACCAGTCCACCTTTTTGCAGGGGACCATACTCAAGTGTCTTTGAGGATTCTTGTCCCTTTGGCAAGAGCATTCTCAAGAGCCTAGGACTGCAGCCACACTGCCTGGTCTTGAAACCCAGCCACTGCCTACTGTGTGACTCTGTACGATTTATTTTTGCCCCTTTACACACAGTTTCCTGATGTCATGTGCAGCCTTTAAATCATTGTTTCCTTGTTAACTAAAATAGATGTGGGCTTTTTTTTTTTCCATACTGCCCTTAAACCATATATCAAAATGTTTTGAATTAGTGGAGATAAAAAAATTATTTTAAAAAAGATCATTTGTACAGACACTGTGAGGAGGGCATAACTTCCGTGTTTTGGGGAAGGACACAGGTTCCAGAAGGAATCAGTGGTATAGAAACACATGCAGGTATGGAGGCGGTAGGTACTAGGGTTAGGAGTGGGTGCGCACTTCAGCGCCTCTAGATAGGGTGCTCACTTAGGGGTGGGTGGAGTGGGGCTTCAGTATTTACAGGTGGGCAGTGGGCCACGTAAGGATATGGCCACTGTGGCTGGCCCACAGCATCACCCTTGCCAGGCAGATAGGGCCTGAGGCCCATTACCTCTGTAGCAGGGGCCAGGATGGGCCCTGTCCAGAGAAGCTGGACAGAAACAACGCTTTGCTGGGTTCCCTGGCTCCACTATGACACAGGCTGTAATGATAAGTACATGAAATAATACAAATAAAGCAGTCATAAAAATACCTGCACCCATTAGGAATTCAATGTCTTATCATACTCAATTATTATTTTTTTTATAAGATGGATACGTCAGAATCTCAGAGAGGCAGCATAGTGTGGATTTCACTTTGAGTTCAGGCTGCTCAATTCCAAGTGAGGCAAGTAACCATGTGACCTTGGGCAAGTAACTTAATTCTCTGTGTCTTAATTTATTTATCTCTAAATCAGACAGAATCATAGCATTACCTTACAGTGTTGATTATGAGAATTAAGCAAACTAGTAGTGAAAAGCACTGAGGGGGTACCTCAGTTGTGGTTGGTGAAGTGCCTGCCTTCGACTCAGGTCATGATCCCAGGGTTCTGGAATCAAGTCCCACATCGGGCTCCTTGCTCAGCAGGGAGTCTGCTTCTCCCTCTCCCACTCCCCCCTGTTCGTGCTCACCCTCTCTCTCCCCCTCTCTCACGTGGATAAATAAAAAATCTTTAAAAAAGAAAAAAAAGGACTGAGAATACTAATTCTGATCTCAGAAGTATTAAATGAGTTATTTTCTAATGAGGTTATCATATGTTTCATTTATTCAAAGCATATCCTAACTCTGAGACTGTAGAACAACACTGCAACATCAGTGCTCACTTTTCTTCGTCCATAGAGAAAGAATACACTTTTCACTCAGAATGAATAGTTCTGTCATTTTGACTTATTTCTAACTTTAAATAAATAAGTGGCTATATATGAATGCAGTATTCTATAACTAGAAGCTATGACAGTGACATTTCTCAAGAAAAATGACACCATGATGACAATGACTTTGAATTTTGGCCATACATACTAAACACAGTTCAGTATGAAAAATAGGATGCTAGGTCAGTATGAAAAATATGATGTTAAGTAACTTTAGCTCTCTAGCCAGGTACATAGATTCTAGTCACAGTTTTGAAACAGAAGATAATAGTATTTATCCAAAGGTAGAAGTATTTAGTAGAAGATAATAGTATTTATCCAAAGGTTACACACAGAATTCCATGCTAATCTCTGACACAGAAATAGTCTACATACTGACAAGAGCCCTTAATCTTGATGGGAATGTTTTCAGTACTTATTCCATGCTTGCCAGGTTAGCTTAATATAATTTTATCTTGATCATAAGACCTATTCTACATATATGTGGTCTTTAAGTTACATCATTTTTATAACATTTACATGATTTTGATATAAATTAAGGGGCTGAAAATAATAGTCTAGGAGTTTTCCCATATTTTCACACTTGCCAGAAAATTACACATTTGGTTGTTAAATACTAAAAAGAAAAATAAATAAATTGTACCTACACTGTATTAAAAAAAGCAGTACATTTTTAGTGAGTTGATTTTTATTAATTGTCTCATTTGAGGCAAGTATCATTTAAAGTTATATTAAAGTTTTGATTTCACAGAAATTTTGTAAGTTATGTCTTATATATTTTATAAAGGAATTTATGCAAGAAGAGAACAAATACCAAGAACATACAGGAGGAGCCAGGTGATGTTTTCCATCCTCCTTTATACCACAGACATGATTTGGAGGAAAATATCTATATGAAATCTCAAACATTTCTATGTCAATGTCAAAAAACTCACACAACTGATTCTGATCTCAGAAGTATTAAATGAGTTATTTTTTAATGTTAAATGTTAATTTGAACTGCACATAACACTTAATTTTCATTAATGTATATGGAGATTATGAAACAAATAGGATAATTTGTTTAATTTATAAAGTGATTATACAACTGAACTGTATGTTAAAGTACATTAGAAACTACTTAGTTCTCTATGACTGTAAAACAACACCACTTAATAGAAGCTTACAAACAGAGATTATTAGTACTGATTCATGTATTTACATACAGAAACTTTCTTTGCACAAGTATACCAATATCTAGGAAATGTGTTTTTTGTTTTATCTCAGAGCCAAGTAAAACTATTTGAAGTTACTTTGATTTTGAGGTACTTTAATTTCTCAATTTTATTATATCAGTTCAAATCTCTTTAAGATTCACTTACTGGGAGGCACCTGGGTGGCTCAGTTAATCATCTGCCTTCAGCTCAGGTCACGACCCCAGGTTTGAGTCCCACATCAGGCTTCTTGCCCAGCAGGAAGCAAAAGCCCTGCTTGTGCTTGCTTGCGCACTCTCTCTCTGACAAGTGAATGAATAAAATCTTTTTAAAAAATTAAAAAAAGAAAAAGATTCACTTACTCTAGCTCATTGGAAACTCACAAATAAGACCAGTTTTCCTGTTTACCTAACATAAAATATGAATGTGATGATTTCCAGGCAGATTTTTTTTTTTAAAGGGACAAATACACCTCTTCTTATTCTCTAAAGTTAATTTTTAATAAATGTCACCACCATTCCTAATTTTAAAAAGTGTCTTTTCCTTGTTTGTGTTACATATATACATTTTAAAAAATAAAAGACATGCACTTTTTAAGTATAATTGCCTTAGTGTAATACTAAATGTGGATATAATACAGAGACCAACTGTACTCAATTTTATTATTGTTCCAAAATACTTGCCCTCTTTCAGTAAGAGGTTATGAAATCCACCAATGCCACATGATATCCAGGACCTCCTGGGGAATTACAAGTCCTCACCCCCATTGCTTTGGTCAATGGCACTGGAGCAGATGTGACATACACCACATCTGAGCAGAATTCTTAAGAACTGCTGTGCATTTCTGCTTGGCTCTTTTTCTTTGCCATAAAAACAAGCATATCCTGGAAAGCAACAGCTTTCTCAACCTGGATGCTATAATAAGCAGACATGAGAAACAGAGCCACAGCTACTTCACAGCTCCCTAACATGAGCAACAAATATACCACTGTTTGGTAGGATGCTGAGATCCAGGGCATGTGCGTAGGTTTGGGCTAGTAGAGATTTTTCTCTTATAATGTATCTGTTACACACACACACACAATCCCTTATGTGCGGTTTTGAATTTTTGCATTTCTAGAATTCAAAAGAACAATCTGGCTAGTGATTAATAGGAATGTGCAAGAGGCTAGAAAAATCTGAGTTATAATTATAAAGGAAAAGATTAGATTCTATTTTTTAATATCTTATGACTTTTTGACACAAATATTGTGACCTCAAAATGATACAATCACATTAAATATTGATGCATTATATTTCAAAATACTTCAGATGTTAAGAATAAAATCAACAAATTCAGAAGGAAATATTAAGAAGAGTCATAGAAAATGGGCTTCCTCATGGTCTCCAGCAGGGCTGGGTACAAATGTACAATGTACAAATACATCCAGCTTGGATTAAGGAATAGGCCTAATTAAGGCATCTTGTGAGCCAGGGATAAGCAAGGAAAAGGCACCAATATCTTAACGTTTTGTCTTCCCAGCTGAAAGGCATGCAGGCACATAAAGATCCACAGTATGCTTTGTTTTCTAGGAAAGGGAAATAATCCTCTAAAAATTCAGAGTAGCAGAAATGCAAGCATAAGAAAAAAGAGCAAACTGACTGATGAGTCTGGCTTTAGAGTCCAGCTATTTTTTTTTTATAAATGTGGTCTTGGAAATACAGAACTCGGGTACAGCCCCACCTGCTCAGAGAAGGGGTCAGAGTTGCCAGCAGCCTCACTGTCCAGGAAACATAGAATGAGTTCCCAAGGTCACTATCAGACAATTCTGCACATTGCTCCAGAGGAAGCCAGAAAGATAAGTAGGAACAAATTCCAAAAAAGCAATTTTCATTATATCTTGAAGAAAATGGAGAATCAATAAAGGGTTCTAAGCAGGTGAATAATGCAATCTGATTTGTATTTTAGAAAATTAACCCACAGGAAGGTAGAGAATGGTTTGAAATCAGGGAAAAGCTATAGACTGATTAATTAGAAGGCCAATTACACAGAGAAGAGATACTGCATCCCTGAAATACAAGAGTGATATATCCAACGGCAACCACAAAACTACAAAACTACAGTAAACCTCAAATGTACTTCCTTCTCAAGGATTTCCCCACTTAGAAGCAGTTTCAATCTTTTCTTAGTTCCCATGAAACTATTTCCACACTGCAAATTGCACCTGCACTAACTTAAAAGCTTGTGGTCTTTGTTGTCTGTCTGGCAATGCAGACTGAAAGCACCTTCTGAAAATTATGTGTGTCCTCTGGAGCATCTTGGCACAGATCCTTTAAAATGGAAGGTTTTTCTTGTAACTTTATTAATTGAAGGAATATAAAACATAATGATTAGGGCATATTTTTTTTTAAGATTTATTTATTTATTTATTTATATGACAGACAGAGATTACAAATAGGCAGAGAGTCAGGCAGAGAGAGAGGGGGATGCAGGCTCCCTGCTGAGCAAATAGCCCGATGTGGGGCTCGATCCCAGAACCCTGGGATCATGACCTGAGCCGAAGGCAGAGGCCTTAACCCACTGAGCCACCCAGGTGCCCCTGATTAGGGCATATTTGTAGTTGTTGGTCCCAGGGCCATGCCAAAAGTTTCTGAAGTTAGTGTACTACACAAATGCACCAGGCAGGGGGATCTGAAACTGGGGCCGGGGGTACTGAGATCCAGCCTGAACCCCAAGCCAGGCAACCAAGAGAAAAAAATGCCCTTTTAAAAGTCACATGTAAACCATGGATGACCAGGGATAGTTCTGAATTGGGGTGGGAGGAGGAGAGGGGAAGCAAACAAGAAAAAAATGTCTCAACAAATAGACCGACATAAGTATTTTCCTAAAACTGCAGTAATAATTTTGAGAGGGTGGAGGTTAGGAAAGTGTGAAAGTGAGGTGGGAAATTTTCAAGATTTTGACCTTACATATGGTCACACCATTTGTGTAATAATTCTGTTCATATTACTCTTTTTGTAATAATAGTAAATATACTAATAAATAACATTTTCACTAATATTTTAAGATCTTTTTTTTACTAACCTTAGTATTAAGCACATTGCCCAGATTAGCCCACTTAATCATTACCAGATCATTCTAATGTAGGCACTTTTAAAATTCTTATGTTATGGGACGCCTGGGTGGCTCAGTGGGCTAAGCCACTGCCTTTGGCTCAGGTCATGATCCCGGGGTCCTGGGATCAAGTCCCGCATGGGGCTCTCTGCTCAGCAGGGGGCCTGCTTCCCTTCATCTCTCTCTGCTCAGCAGGGGGCCTGCTTCCCTTCATCTCTCTCTGCCTGCCTCTCTGCCTGCTTGTGATCTCTCTCTGTCAAATAATTAAATAAAATCTTTAAAAAAAATTCTTATGTTATAAGATGGGAAATTTGAACTTCAAAGAAATTAAATAAATTTCTCAAGATTGCATATGTAGTTAGAGGCATAGCCATGATTCAAAGCCATGTTTATTAGAGTTACAAAAATGATGTATAACTATTACTTTGTAATGTCTTTTTTTTTTCCAGAATAAAGAAAACAAGTATTTGGTAATTATTACTGACTCACAAAGTAAAAAATATTGCTAAATTTGTTAGAGAATATCAATACTAATTTAACAATACAAGATAGATGACTGATATTTTAATAATTCTGAACACTGATTCCATTCTAATTTCAGAAAAGAATGAAACCCTGACTTCTAAGAACTGAAAATTATAATAGAACATATACCAATTCTCTGGGTATTGGTTTAGATTAAAAAAATATTTCTATAGGTTCTTCATAAAACATTTTGAACTTTTTTTTTTTTTTTCCTTAAATCAGGGAGAGGCTGGTGGGGTGAGGGAGGGAGAGAAAGAATCTTAAGCAGGCTCCATGCCCAGCCCCATGCAGCTGATCTCATGACCCCAAGATCAGGACCTGAGCCAAAATCAAGAGTTGGGTACTTAATCAACTGAACCATCCAGGCACCCCAACTTCATAAAACAGATTATAACACTTTAAGCCATTGACAGGTTTAGGGTGAGCTAAATGACACTTTATAGAACACAAAGTATGAACAAATGTACCAAATTTCTCTTAGGTGCTTAGAGAGAAGAATAACAATAAATGAAAAGAGTATGCTGGGAGACATTTTCCTAAAGTCATTCTGTAAATCTTTTTTCTAAATCCTTTTCTAGTATAGTATGATAAATGCTTACTTGAGGCTCAGCTGATTTCAAACATTTCCCTCAAAAATGTTTCCAACATTTTTCAGAAAAGATAATTTATCTTTAGGATCAATAAATTAAATATTTGTCAAGTGGGTAAATCAAAGCCTCATAATGGGTTGAATTTTGTTTCCTAACTTGTTTTTATTTCAAAAATATATTGGGAAGGAAAATTATATTTAGCCCACTTGTTTGAAAAAAACTTATTTATGTGTGGGAAGAATGTCATTGATAATGTTTCCTCTTTGGGCACGTGCATGTTCTCACACGCACGTGTGCTCAGACGTACACACACAAATTACAATTCTCAGAAAAGAATTAAGCATCTATGACTCAACTGGCTGTCAAAGAAACTTCCAAAGGCATTTTTCTCTTTATTTGATTAGGAAAATAAACTTAGGGAAAGTCATGTGAGTGTGGTAATCAGACTGACTGATTGCTTTACTGATCCTTCTCTTACTTTCTGTAGGGAAATTTGGTCTGGTGATGCCTTAAGTTTTTTAAGACCTGTGAAATTGTTTCTTTTTATAGTAAATGAGCATAATAATACTGCTACACAGTAACTGTGAAGATTAGAGTGAAGTATTTTAAAGCGGATATTCAGTATTACATGGAATTTTAAGCAATCCCTGGTATAAACCAGGCTTGCAGATAATTGCACCTAACCTAAATGTTACATTAGAGAATGAATGACAAATGTTACTTTCTTCCCCTTCTATTTGTTTCATTTGTTTTTTAATGCTGTTTCACCACACATATAAAAAATATATTACACCATAAAAATGCAGTATTTCTAAAAAGAGTAAAAATACCAACTCTTTATGGATTACTCAGTTTTTTACTAAGCACTATTACAAGTATTTACATACATTACTTCATTTATCCTCACAGCAATACGAAAATGTAGGTGCTGTTGTTCCCACTTTACAGGTAAGAAATTGTGGCTCAAATGTTTGACTTTACTAAGATCAAACTATTATTCAATAAAAAAATCCATAATTAAAACTCCATTCTTTCTGAATCCAAATTCTTAGTATACATATCTACTTCTAAACAGATTGTTAATCATAAATAGATTTGAATAGACATTGTCACAAGGAATTCTCTTATAGTATGAACCTAGCAACATGACTGTCAACAAACAAATAACATTTGATGTAGGCTATGAAGAAACTAAGAAATAGAAAAGGGTTCAAATATAATTACTATCTGTATGGTCTGGATGATACTTTTGTACTTGTTTAAAGTTGAACTGTATGGAAGTTCTCAGGAAGGATTTTTATAATCAAACACACCATAAATAACTATCAGTGATATCTGGAACCTTGAAAAGAATGAGAGTCTTGCTGAGGTCTTGTACTGTGGCTTTAGTAGATGCAGAGACATGTGTGACCTTGATTTTTACTTTGGCATTTATAAGGCAAGCGATTCCCAGAGTTCTTACCCAAAGGGAACAATCTTGAATGAGGATTTTTGCTGCCATTGGCTGGATCAGAGAGCCAGACCATTGTCAGTAGTCTAGAAGTCTATAAAAAATGTACAGATGAGACCAGGAAATCCAGTGTTAAGATGACTGGCCAATTATGCTGACCTTGGGCCCTGTCCTTTACTAGAGATATCCAGCTTAAGGCTGAAAAATAGCAACATTCCACTGAGATCGGTCATATTATGGTGGCAATGACATATGTAAAGTATATGAACTCCTTTTGCTGCTCACTTGGCTGAGTCCCAGGGGCTCCCAGGTTGTCAAGTGGTCTGGGTGACCTCCCCCAGTACCATGGCATCTAGCACAGGACTGAGACCACAAGTGGCTACCTGCTCCTGAGGGTATTATTATATGCCAGAGGGCCAAATAGGGCTCCATCCTATAGCAAGAAGGCCTTAGTAACCATGCCAGACTTGAGGGGAGGGCTGCTTCCACAACGCAAAGCATAATAGCAGCTGAGTACAGAGGGTCATGGGCTCAGGACCTGTGAAAGCCTCTGTTTCTAAGACATCCCAGTATGAAGATAGCAAATGCTGCTCTAAAGGTGTATGGTGCAGAGCCAAAGAGTTTAAGTTTGTTGTCAGAAGACCATGGGCAACTTAAAGCAATCCATGAGTGGTCTAGAGACTCAAGGAGGCATGAGAGGAAGTTGCTAAAGATCTACAATGAAAGAAAAAAAAAAAGTGAGAGCATTATTGAGTGTCTGTTATATTATAGTTTGGACAGATTCTAGAACCTTTTGTCAGAAGGGGAGGGGCTCCCTTCAAGCTGGGTCAGTTTGTAACTGGCAGCATAAATTAGCTGAATTAAAATTCGTAGGTAGAGAATATGTTGCCGCCACAACCTCAAAGGCCTAAAAGATTTTGGAAATAGTTTCAATATTCTGGCTATTAGATCTGCTAATAGCAGATAGCTGCAAAACCCCTTGAGTGAATTTTTCATTTCAATTATTGTACATTTCCACTGCAGAATTTTCATTTGGTTCTTTTTTATGATCTCTATCTCTTTACTGATATTCTATTGTTAATGAGCTACTGTCACAAAATCATCTGTTAGTTCCTTAAGAATGGTTTGCTTTAGATCTTTGAACATATTTCTAATGGCTGTTTTGAAATTTTTGTCTGCTAAGATCAACATCTGGACCCTCTAAGGCAATTTATATTACCTGTTTTATAGGTCATATTTTCCTATTTCTTTTAGTGCCCCTTAATATTTTTGAGGAAAACAAGAAATTTTAATTAATATATTGTAACATTTGTGATACTGATATCTCTCAATTCTAGGCTTGCAGTCATTTTTGTTTGCTTATTTAATTGTTTAGTGACTGGGCGGGACTAGTCAGTGAATCTATTTTTTCCACCATGTGAAGCCTTTGATGTCACTCTTCAAAGGACATATCCTTGGGCATGTGTGTAGTCTTTCTGACCATTAAGAATGACTGTGGTTTTAATTGAGTACTCTTGAACTCTTCCTTATCTCCTGTTTAGACTTCTAACTGGTCTTCCTCTGTTGGTATTACTCATTGCTGTTAGTCTTTGTTTTTGTTTGTTTAATAACTCTTTGAAACATAAATTGCTCCATGATCTGAACCCACTGAAGTGAGACACCTTGGCAGGATGGTCTAGTCTTTTTGGCCTTATTCTGACCTTCCCCTGGCAGAACCCCTACACTATGGAGTAGAACTGAAGGGCAGCAATGGAAAACCACTCTTCGCTGCCTGCCCACTGGATCTTTCTTATGGAGCAGGAGTGGTGGAGGAAAGGGTACAGCATGAAGGTGGGAACTGGTGTCATCGCCTGGATGCAATCACCAAGTCTGGATTTCTGCAGCCCACAATCAGGGAGGATGGGGTCTTCCAAATCTATCAGAATCCATCTTCTATACTATGAAGCTCAGGGAGCTAAGAGCTGCCACTTGGCTGAGCCAATCAGAATAACTTTCCTGAAAATAGAGCTATCCCAGAAAAGTGACGTTACCTTTTGCCAGCAACCCACCCAGATCCTCATGCAATAGGAGCTAATGGTGGGGGAGCAAGAACCACCACCTGGCTGCCACCATGCACTAATTTAGGCCTTCTGTGACAGGGAGGTTTCAGAAAATGCATAAAGCACCCTGAACACCTTATCTACCCCCCAAGAAACTGGGAGAGGGTAATACCACTCAGTTGCTGAACAGTTGAAATAGCTCTTTCTCCAGGCAATGCTGCAGTCTCTTCCTGTAGTGATAGAGCAACCCATTTCCTTACTGAGTTTCCATAGATTTTGTGAAATAAGTGCTTCTCAATTTGTTATAAATTCTTTGGTCTACCTCTATAAACCTAGAATGACCGTCTTTGCTAATTTTGACTAGCTTAATATATATCCCTTTGGAAGACAGATTTCCTGAGTTACTCACCTATCTTTCTGAAAATCCTACCTTATTTGTTTACTTGTTTTAACTCTCCTTTTCTGATGCCAAGGAAACCCAGAGGATTATAGCAGTAGGCTAACCATCCCAAATCATTTATGTCACTTGACAAAATGCTACCAGTGTGCATTATTAGATTACCAGAACACTGTGTTCATTAAAAACTGTTGCCAGAAAAATTTATATGTTCTGTATTTGCCTCAAGAACTACTCAATTATATTAAAACAACGTATGTTCGATAATAATAACAATAATGAAAATGATTGCTATAGGAATATTGTGTTGACATTTCTATTTCTCTTGTCAGAAAAGTTTCCAATTAATTCAATGGTATATAGTCAGTTAAATATGAATTATTAAAACAAGAGGATCAGTTAAAAAGTAGAAAAGTTTGGTGGTTTTTTGTCATTATATTTTACTTCTAGGGCATATTTTCACTATATATTTAATGGCTTCAGTTTTCTAAGTAGTAGAATTTAGGGGGAAATAATATAGAAAGGTTAGTAGATGGTTCAATTTTTAGAAATATTCCAGATAAAATTGTAGTGGAGAAAGATTACAATTAGAAATGAACACTGCATAATTTGGGAAAGCCTCTCAAATATTCTTTTACAGATAAAAGCACAGTTGGGAAACCACTGACAGAGGCAGTTTGGTTGCAAGGAAAGGAGAATGTGCAAAATGCCTTGGCTGGTTTTGTTCTGGGTTTCTTAAAATGGCTACACCACTGAAGGAAGTAAGGAGTGGAATAAAATCTGTCCTGCAGCACAAAATAGTAATAGCAAAGCTTATCTACATCAGATGATGAAATATATAAAAAGGAGAAACAAACAGAAATGAAGAGATAATAAAGAACAAATAGATAATACAAAAGCAGATATCAGAAATGAATTTGAATATCAGGAATAAATGTAAAGAAATAAATTATTCTAGTTGACAGATTTAAAAATTGGCTAAAAAAGCAAAATTAGAGCATTTACCTTTTATAACATACTCATAAAAAAATGAGGCACAGAAATGTTGAAATGAAGTGATAGAAATTGCATGCCAAACACTAACAACAATTGCAAAAGTCATATCAAAGTAAGATCAAACAGATATCTTGCTTAAAGATACTACTTAGGATTAAAGACAATATAATAAATTATTCACCAAAAGCTCATAGCAGTTATATATGTACATGTGTATAATAATACTATCTCAATTTATAAGGCAAAAACTAACACAAATAGAGGAAAAAAACCAAAATTATTATCATCACCGGAAAACTGAAACACAATTTTCTCAGTAGCTGATTGATCAAGCAAATTTTAAAAGTTGTAAGAAAAAGCAGCTTTTAATCTGCAATTAGCAAGCTTGATGTAATGAACATACATAACTCTATATCCCAGATTAGAGATTTACCTTGTGATCAAATACCCATGGAACATTTCAAAATAGTAGTGATATAAAGTGATAAGGATGGGGAAAGGTTTTTGTTAGTTCCTATGCTTACCACCAGACCAAGGATATAAGTTTTTTCCTCTTTACAGAAATATTTGTGATTTCAGGGAAAAGACTATGTCCTTCTTATGCCCCTAGTTACCACAGGGAAAAGAACAGGCAGAACCAAGCTTACAGACGGTTTCTAAACTGGGTACAAGCTCAGAGATCACTGACTGGAAAGCTTTTAACCATTAATTTGAAGACTAGGTAGTAACTGAGGGATTATCTATAAAAGAAATCTGCATCTCCTTAATCTCCAAATAGAGAATAACAAATTCATAATTCCCTCTAACATGATACAACTACCCTGTGTACAACTGAAAAAGCACTAACTAACACTCCTTCCCCAGAGGAGGAGGTAAAGTCCTTAAGTCCTTGAGTGTTTCTTATTCTTCTCACATCCCATAACTTGAATACTGTCATGTAAAATTAACAATACTTAAATACTTATATAACATCAACATATCTTACATTACATGATAAGGGACTAGGGAGGAAAGAAGACAGATTTGCTTAACATGTGTATATATACACATGAATATATTCATAACAAAATAAGGATGAAATGCTCATGACAATTACAGTCTTCATTTCTGTAAGTGCTCATTTGGTCGTAGCTGATAGTTACAACTACCTTCTTTTAGTATATATTTTACATTCTCTTTGCCTTTATAAAACACCTTCCTGGTCATGGTTCTTTACTTGATGGGATGAATCAAAACTTCATTTCTGAAGGGTCTGGGCCACTAGCTTTCCTGCATGGATTGGATTGTTACAGCTTCCCATCAACTTTCATCACATGGCATAGTAATGCTAAAAGATACTTTAAGGGATCTCCCAAATCCCAAATATGTTCTGCTTTACCTCCATGGTGGAATAGCAGTCTAATTTTCCTCTGGTAATTAGGATCAATCTCCCCAGCCAACATTGTAATTCCCTTCTCTGCCAGCTGCTTCAAAGGAATGAAGAGCCAAAGTGGCTAAGTGGCAATCTTAACTTCTAATTCAAATGGAATCATTGTTGTGCCCCCTGGTGAATGTGCCCACCACATTTCTCACTCTGGCATTAAAGCTTCTAGGTCAACAGAGCATAAAATCATGGGAACAGGAAATAAAACTCTGTTAGTGAGTCAGTAGGGATAATAGTGAGTGGTATCTCTCCCATTTCCACTTCTTGATTCTAGTTGGGTCCTGAATACTGGCTATTAGACAAATAACACCAGGCCATGGATGCTGAGTCAGAGCTTACAGAGCCTCTAGAGAACCTTATCCCAGACCTGAAAGATATGCTACCTACTTGACACTACAACTGAGTCTTCAAAATTCCATTTCCCCATTCTATCAAAACAGCCACTTCAGGATGGTAGGCAACATGGTAACACCGGCGAATGACATAGCAAGGACTTATTGCTACACTTCCTTTCCTGTTACGTGAGTTTCTGAGTTTGAAGCAATGCCATGCAGAATGTGTGACTGTGAATAAGGCAATCTTGAAGTCTACAAATGGTGATTTTGATGGAACCATATGTACAGAGAAGGTATATCAATATCCAGAGTAGTGTCTATACCAATAAGAACAAAATGCTGTCCTTCCATGATGGAAGCTGCTCAATGTAATCATCAACTTGCCACCAAATAGCTAGCTGACCATCCCAGGAATGGCACAATAACAGGGCTCGATGTTGGCCTCCACTTTTGGCAGACTGGCCACTCAGTGATGGAGGTAGCCAAGTTGGCCCTGGTGAGTGGAGATCCATGTTAGTGAGCCCATGCAGAATCACCATCCCTGCCACCATATCACTCTGTATAGGAGCCGACTGGGAGATGACAGTGGTGGCTGTGGAAGGAGGCTGACTGCATTCTCAGAACTGCACAAGTTCAGCTTCCTGTTTTATTTTGCTGCCCCCACTTCATTCCTCATTATTCCCTTTCCCCTCTACAGAGCATATCTTTTAATGTGTTCCATCTACCTTCTTAGATATGAACTGTTCTTTTAATACTCAGTACTGCTTTATGTGCATGCTTTTAATTTGCCTAAATGATAATGGGTGATAGTTTGTATTCTGTTTCTTTCTTTTGACAGTTAAGATAATTAAGACTCAAAAAGGTCAATTAACTTTCCCAGGGTTACATGGCCTGCGTAGTCACACAGGAAATTCAAACCACAGTGTGTTCAACTCTGAAAGTCCTTGCCATTTGCCATATGCCTCACTCTTTTCATTGATGCAGGGTATAACCAAATTTGTGGCATATGGAGAAGTTAGTTATAGAAGTTTAACTGCATTTAACTTTACACATATATTGCAGGCAAAATTTGACTTTTTTTTTTTTTTTTGAGATTGTAGCAAGGAATACTATGCCATTTGTTCACTTCCTCTTTGTACTTAATATCTACTTATATTGCATAATAGCAATATCTGTAAGTTCCATAGTATATTACTTTCTATAAACCTAAGTTTATAAAATCTGGAAATTTTGTCTTTTGGAGGGGGAACTAGGCGAAACATGTGTCAGAATGATAAAAGATGATATAAAATGGAGTCTTTTCCCCCATTTTCAGCAAAAATTAGGTTGGTGGACTATTTGCAGTTTACAACAATAATTTTTTTCATGTTGTACCTGTCCTCCTTTTGGCAAAAAAAAATTTTTTTTAATGAAAAAAAACAAAAAAAAGCCTTTCCGTATGATCATAATTTGTAGCCTTAAAAAAAAAAAAAAGAGTAAATAGCTCATAAATAAAGTTAAGCTGAAACATTTCATTGGCTGAGTGCTCTTTAAACCTCAGTGCCCTGAAGAAACCCATTTTCCAAGAAGAGTCAGAAAGAGGGAAAAGGTTGTGGTCAAAGCAAAGCAAACATCAACAGCAACTCTGGCTTAGTCAGTCCACCACCGCCTAGCTGAGGGCTCTGTGACCCCAAGCCCCTCCTCTCCTGCATCCTCAGCAGATGAACTTACCTGGTTCCCTCTCAGCAGCATGCCTCTCAAAGCACCAGGCAAGTTACTTCACTCTGAAGGCACCAGGATGCCTTGCTGTAGGCTATGTGGCTCAGCTCCTTCCTGCAGCTGCTGAAAGGAGAGGCCTTGAAGCTAGGGGTTCTATGCCACTTAATTAGAGGTTTTAGCCTTAAGTGCAGAAAAAGACAATATGTATTTGTGGACTTAGGGTATTCTTTTCTCTGACAAGACTCTGAGCACACTTGATAACTAGATGAGATTGAGCTCTCATATAGTTATAGTTGTTATGTGCTCTAAGAAAGTTACTGTAATGCAGGAATATTTTATAAGAAAAATTAAATTGTTGCTTTATCCATGTTAGCATTAGCATGGATCAAATTTTCAAGCTGTATTTCAAATACAGGTACTCTTTTATTTGTATTTATTTTTTTCACATTTTTTTTTCATTTTCTTGTTCAAACACATTATTTAACAGTCGACTATAAATTGGAAGAATTTTCCTAAGAAGAAATTTTCCCAACTTTAATATGTCCTTTAATTATGGTTATGCAAGATGGATTTAATATAAATATTATAGTGACTTCCATGCACACTTCCTTTGCCCACTGGTTAGAAGAATTTACCAAAAGAGGATTTGCTGGTTAGGAGACTTTACCAAAATAGCATTGGCTTGACTAATCATATCAACATGAAATAACCCTGAGCCTTTATTAAATTTTCCAGGGCAGACAAATTCCATTAGCTCTGTCAGAGTTCACTGGTTAGTACAGGTAGAAAGGTCAAGGAATGCTTGATGCTATAATTCATTTCTCCTATATCTGATATGCTTCAAACAACATATTCCCAATTGTGCAATACAGGGTCAGAGCCCAGCAGCAGTAGGTTGAAATATACTGGAAAGCAACCAAAATGGAGAAAACCGCACATATAAGATAGGAAAGGAGATAATAATTATCCAGTACCTTTTGTGAACCAAGTACTATGCTAGGTGATTCACATATGCTTTCTAGGTAAGTTTTCCCAAAGAGTTCTTGACAAAGATATAAATGTCTCCATTTAATAATGATAAATGTGTCTCAGAAAGTTGAGTAAAGGATGTCTGGGTGGCTCAGTCATTAGTCGTCTGCCTTCTGCTCAGGTCATGATCCCAGGATCCTGAGATCTAGCCCCGCATGACATAGGGCTCCTTGCTCAGCAGGGAGCCTGCTTCTCTCTCTCCCACTCCCCCTTTTTATGTCCCCTCTCTCACTGTGTCAATCTCTGTCAAATAAATAAATAAGATCTTAAATAAAAAAAAAAAGAAAAGAAAAGAAAAAAAGAAAGCTGAGTAAATAGGTCTTAAAAACCAGGCCAAGCCTAAAGTGAAACCTGGAACTTTCTGACCAATATTCTGTATAATTTTTAGTACTAAAGAACAGTAAATAAGGCAAATATAGGGTCAGAAAACAGATAAGCCAATAGGAATTAAGAAGATATATTAAAGATTAGCTAAAATTTAAAATGACTAAGCAGGGGCGCCTGGGTGGCTCAGTGAGTTAAGGCCTCTGCCTTCAGCTTGGGTCATGGTCCCAGGGTTCTGGAATTGAGCCCTGTATCGGGCTCTCTGCTCAACTGGGGGCCTGCTTCCTCCTCTCTCTCTCTTTCTCTGCCTGCCTGTCTGCCTACTTGTGTCAAATAAATAAATGAAATCTTTAAAAATAAAAGTAAAATGACTAAGTTTTTTTTTTTTTCGGTAACCTTTGGAGTTTAAACGTTAATTGGAGGCGGTCATAGGGTAAGACCAAGCAGTTAACAACCTGGAGACCTACTAAGGGATAAACATAGGCCAGAAAACTTGAGAGGATACCTTTCGCTTGATATCTAATAGGCAGTTTGTAATGAGCTGAAAGCAGATGAAGACAGAGAGAGGTTGAGAGGAAGTGAAGGAATGGAGTGGGGAGAGGGAGGTGGGGAGAAAGAACAGGAGCCCAAACAACGCAGCTTTGAGAGTGAGAAAGGAAGGAAAAGACTGGAGAAATATTGTAGAGATATTTCTGGCTACCAGTGGGTCCAGGACACAGGACCAAGAAGGATGTAAGATGACTTGAATTAAGTGAAAGAAATACCCATTACTGAGATCAAAAATGCGGGAAAATATAGACAGGGTTGGGCATAAATATTATGCCATTTGATTTATCTGTATATTTAATTCTTTTTTTAAAACTATATTTATTTATTCATGAGAGATAGGCGGGGTGGGGTGAGGAGGAGAGAGAAGCAGAGACAGAAGAAGAAGTAGACTTCCTGCGGAGCAGGGAGCCCTATAAGGGACTAGATCCCAGGACTTGGGATCATGACATGAGCCAAAAGCAGACACTTAACCCAATGAGCCACCAAGGTGCCCTGTATATTTAATACTTGAGAAAATTTGTTTTTGCCCTTCTTCAGGATTCCAAAACCATTTACATAGTTACTTTATAATAATAAAATAGCATCATAAAATTCAGATTTTGAAAACTCATGTTTTTAAAAACAACTCCCATATGACTTTCAAAGGCATCAGAAACAATTTACAGTTCCTATTTAAAAGCTTGTTGAAAAAAAAGTAAAAGCTTTTTGAGATTTCATTTGCTTTATACTGTTAGTTATGTTTAGAACAAGAACAGTATAATGAACATACACTGAACTGAAACATTTTGTATGGAATTCTAGAGTTATTTCACAATGAGAATGATTTAAGAAAATAAAACATGGAAAATTTCAGTAAGTTATGTACATTCAGTAGAAAAAGCACTACAATTAAAGAAGTACTAAAAGAACCAGTATCAAGCAAGTTTTTTTTTTCTTTAAAGATAAAGTTGAGGCATGACTGTTTATATTCTGTTTTTTAGAGACTAAAAAGTCGATTATCTCTTTGCTCTTGAGATAAATAATAAAATCGAATGAAAGGTCATACTTCAAAAAAGAATTAATTGTTTTGTTTTAAAAAGTCAATGGAAGTTTTGGTGTCAGGTAAGGGAAAGATAAAAAAAATACATAAAATACTCTTGGTCCAAGAGTTCTGTATTATTTTTAAATAGCATACATTTTTTTAAATTATCCATAAAATAGAGGTGATCACTATATTTGGACATGCAAGGCTTATCACTCATAGAAAAGCTCCCCAAATTGTCCTTGATTACAGTTAGTAAATGGAGGCAAAAATTACCATTAGAAGACTGCATTTATTAAAAAACAAAAACAAAAAAGAGTAGGGCCTTGATGTATCCTTTATATTAAGAAGAATTAGTGTAAAAAAACTAAAGTAGTGTGTCTTACTGGGAGAAAAGAAAACACTGAAAAAAACTACTAGCAGTATGTTGGGAACCTTTCATTCATTAATATTTTTAATAATATAATCAATTTTCATATGTTTAGGAAACTAAGTTTCAGAGAGTGATTTGTTCAATGCCATTTGACCAAAGGTAAAAGCTATTTCAGGATATGTAATTTCTGAGCTCTCAACCATTCCTTGTATTCTATATACTAGTCCACGCAAAAAACGTAATGGTAGATAAACACAGTATAACTGGAGTAATATACTACTTCATATAATTCACCAGGAAAATCCATTAAATAACAAAACTTAGCATTATTTTCCTTCTCTCTAATATTAGAATAATATGTAATATTATTATATATATTATTATTATATAACTAGAAGAAATGGCAAGATAGTTTTAAAGGAATAATAGGTTTAAAGGAAGGTTTATAAAATGTCTCAAAGAAATTGAGATCGAAATGATAAATGTGTCATCAAAACACCCTCATAAATTATATAAAATACATAGCTCCATACCTACACATAAATTCTTTAAAAAATTATTACCCTTAGTTTTACTTAGACATGTTGTAACTTTAATGGTTTTATTTTAAGCAATGACAAAATTATAATTATGGATGTGCAATGCATATATAAATGCTGCATTATTTCATAATTTGCCACCATGTTACATCTGCTCAAAATGTCAAATATAATTCCTAACTTAACTTTATTGGTTGGGGAACAGTTTATAAAACTAAGGTTAAAATTTAACTGGCATTGTAAGTTCCAGCTGAGGTTCTAAGGCTCTCATGTATGAAAAAGAAGTTTCTTCTTTTCCATGAAAATCTACATCATCATCAGTTTCATACTATTTTAGAAGATGTTTATCTGAATAAAATGGACCTTCTATTTCTACCAAAATACACAATCTTTAAATCTTTCATGATTTATTTGTGATTTGGTCTTTTCCCACCCTACCATCCCCCATTAAATATCCAAGGCAGTAAATCTTCAAAATTCTAATAGGTATTCAACAAAAATTTAGGGCAATTTCAAGCCTGTGGTTATAAAACAATAAAATGGATCCCTCTAGAGGACATTCTTATAATCATTCTTGTTTGAAGAGAAACATTTTTCTACATTTAGCTGTGTAATATAAATACAACCTATTTTTAAACAGAAAATACCCAGAGTGGCAGGTGTGACTGTATTATTATTTCTTTGCCAATTCATAAAAGGTAACTAGTATTTAAAATTACTCAAGCAAGTTTTGCATAACCTTCCAAACAAAACACTAAGTCATGGAAACAAAACAAAACAAAACAAACAAAAAAAGAAATCACAATGGTTATATAAATCAATTTAATAACTTAAATATGTTTAGCTTATCACTTAACCATCATTTTACACAAGAAAAACCTGATGTCCAAGTAGAGTAACAGTGTCACAATTATTAGGCACCGGTGTTGGTATTCAAGGAAACCTTTCCTCACTTCTCCTCACTGCTTTTACTAAGAAAATGCTACACAAAAAAAGTCACATAGATTTGCAATGTCTACCCATCTCCTTCCCCTAAGCCAGATCCCTTTCACTTTTAAGAAATTCAAGGAACATGTAGTTTCCTCATGCGTGATGCGTTTTCGGTTTGTTATGTACATTTTATTTTACTCCAGTGTTATTCCATTATAATAATAGAGTTGAGGGATAACTATTCTATGATAAAACAAATGTATGCCTAAATCATTTCAGACTAAATATAAATAAGAGGTATGTAAATAGAGCAAGGGTGGGATTAGTCAGTAAGTCTCTGGGTCTGTGAAGGCTTCAGTAAAATTAACTCTTTTAAATATGAAAGAGTAAATGTATTTTGCTTATATTTTCTTAAACAGATTTAGAGACTAAAGGCACTCAGAAAGGGTCTCCAGGGATTATACAGTCCAGATTTCTGCACCCTGAACAAATGTGGGAAAAAACCCACATATATCAGGCCCATTTTAAAAGATTTATATGAAAGTGTTTAATGGACTACAGACCTCTTTCACTATAGCTAATTACACAAATTTACAGAACAAAGGATTAGAATTAGAGCAATCAACTTTCTCAGCATAATAAACTAGCCCATCCATGAGTACCTAATAAAACATCCACATCTTCCTTTCTTTAAAACTGTGACCAATGTTTAACCTTCTCAATCTTATTGTAATTTTTATCACTTGAAAGGTATCAAATCAGAGCAGTGAGGATCAGAAAGGACTTAAAGATTTCCCTTTGGGACGCCTGGGTGGCTCAGTTGGTTGGACGACTGCCTTCGGCTCAGGTCATGATCCTGGAGTCCCGGGATCGAGTCCCGAATTGGGCTCCCAGCTCCATGGGGAGTCTGCTTCTCCCTCTGACCTTCTCCTCGTTCATGCTCTCTCTCACTGTCTCTCTCTCAAGTAAATAAATAAAATCTTTAAAAAAAAAAAAAAGATTTCCCTTCAACTCAGGACAATATAATCTCATGATATGTAAATGAACCATAAGGAAACAGAAGGACTAAATAACACACAGAAAGTTACATGGGTAACTTAAGGGACCCAAGAGAGGTTACCGGGAGGGGCTTATGCTTCAGTCTATCTAGTTCTTTTCAGTACACAGCACTGCTTTGTTATAAAACACTCAAAACAGCCTGGTATCAAAAATACCCCAACCAATAAAATACTCCACAAGTACTCCATAATCAGTTATCTGAGTATTTGAATAACTTACTGATTTCTTTGAACGACTTAGAGCTGCACTACCCAAAAATAAATAATGAGATTATTTTTGAGAATCAAAGTATGGCATTAAAGCACAAAGTCTTACTAATAGATATATGTAGATATTCTATTTCTTCTGTTACATACAACCTTATCTATAAAGTCAAGATAAGTATTTCTGTCTGTTTAAAGTAAAGGTGCAAATAGAGAATTTATATTAGCTTATATAGCTCTGGGAAAAGTGGAAACTGTATAAACAATAGGAAGGACTGGCCTGACCCAGAAAGAGGGCTCAACCGTGTCTTGTAAAATGTTAGGTCAGCCAAAAAACTTCAAGATGAAAACCACCTGTACTGATTTATTTTCAGTCTCTGGGGAACTGTAGCCCCTAGGTGAACTTACCAATTAAGATGAGATGGTAATGAAGCAGAATGAAGAAAATAGTAAAACGAAGCTAAACCATCAGGCATATAGGACATGATGGATTTGGGGGTACAAAGGGATGGAAAAGGAGTACACAGTAGAGCCCAGGAAAATTGAAAGGAGCATGTCTCGATATTATACATAAACCAGATATCTTCCCTTTATCAGGGAATACTTGATGACAAACTGACTAGCTAGACCAATCTATCATACTTCCTCTATACTTCTATGCAACTGGCTGCATGAAACAATGTGTGACCCCTTCAGACACTTAATGTGTTCTGTGAGATAAGATTAAACTTATTTATAAAGTTTTAAAATACTTTTCACAAAATAAACCACCTTTAACTTCATAACCCCAGCATTTAGAACACTATCTGATTCATAATAGATGCTCAATAAATACTGGTAGAATTAATGGAGTTGATGCTAATGATTTTGCAATTCACCAAGAGGAATCTGAGTTTATTTACAACAGTAAGACTTTAGCAGCAGGAGAAGATGGAACATTTGGTGAAAAGGGATGAGAAATTTTAAGACAAAAGTTTAGGCCATTTTAAAACCCAATTTGAAGAACTAACAGAAGTATTTAAGAATTGCGTGACTGGCAGGGGTGTCTGGGTGATGTAGTCTGTTGAGCACCTAACTCTTAGTTTCAACTCAGGTCATAATCTCAGGGTCCTAAGATCAAGTCCTACAAAACCTCTATACTCAGTATATGAAGTTTGCTTGAGATTCTTTCTCCCTCTACCCCTCCTGCTCATGCTCTCTCTCTGTAATAACTAAAGCTTTAAAAAAAAAAAAAAAAGGATTACGTGATTGCCAACTGTCTTTGCCTCCTCTGTGATAACTTAAGTTCATATATTCCGTGTTACTGAACCATGGAGTGATTTCATTATAGTTCCAAAATATGTGGCTATTTCACTGGTGATATTGGTTAAAAACCTGGCATTTGGTACCACTCTGACTATATTATGAAAATGAAAACTAACTTACTACAAATATACTGTTATTATCATATTTGAATAATCCTATGGTTATTAACTCTCTATCCCCCTCACAGAATTATCCCATGTCTCTGTCAGTAGTCAGTGAAATCTTCCTATTAGGCAATAATCATGTGATACTTCACATCATTACCAACATATTACACTACTATGTTGCATAAAGACTGTCAATACTCAGTCAGCTTTTTTTATTTTCTTTTATCCTAAATTTCTGATTATATAGTATATAGTCAGTAAAATGTTTTTTAACATCAAGGTGGGAATCTTCAAAGATAAAAATTATGGGTGCCTAAGTGGCTTAGTCAGTAAAGTATCTGCCTTTGGCTCAGGTCATGATCTCACAGTCCTGGGATCAAGCCCCACATTGGGCTCCCGGCTCAGCAGGGAACCTGCTTCTCCCTCTCCCCTACAACTTGTGTACTCACTCTCTCTCTCAAACAAACAAAATATTTACCAAAAAAAAGATAAAAGTTATGATACAGACAAATAAATAATCATTTAATTGACCTGAATGTACATATGACTCCTGGAAATCAAAGCTGTGCCATGGCAAAAAAAAAATTATGATCTCAAGCTCATATTATAATATATAAATTACATTCATGGAAGGCCTGTTAAATTTTTTTTTTTTAAAGATTTATTTATTTGACAGAGAGAAATCACAAGTAGACAGAGAGGCAGCCAGAGAGAGAGAGAGGGAAGCAGGCTCCCCGCCGAGCAGAGAGCCAGATGCGGGACTCAATCCCAGGACCCTGAGATCATGACCTGAGCCGAAGGCAGCGGCGGCCTGTTAAATTTTTTGATGGGCCAAAATTTAAAATCAAGATTCTGAAAAAGGAATGAGGTTTTTTTTCCTTTCAGCTCAGTGAACTTATTAAAATATTTTAAAGGCAGTTTTACTTTAATCCAACCTATTTTTCACTAGGATTGCAGGTGTACAAACAATACATAATTATCTGTAGAATGGTACTGAGCATAGCAGAATATTTACCCCAAAATATGTCACTTTAGCATAAGGATTACTCAGAGCTGAAGGCAATTGACAAGAAAAAGATACATTCAGATTTCTCTCCCCATCCCTTCTCTCCTAAGAGCATAACACACATTTGTAATGGTATAGTTCCTACCCCTCTCCACCAGGAAAGACAGAAGTTAATCACCAGTGACAGTTCTAGACACTACAACTCAGAGATGGCACCAAGACGATTCCACATAACAAACCTTGATAAACTAGCCTTTGCCTAGCATTAATTTCCCTATATATTTACCTTCCCACCATTTGCCACCCCTAGAATCTCCAAGTTCTTTTCCTTCACTATACCACTTTTCTAAAAATCGGTTATCTTTTGTTAAAATGTTATATAAGCCCAAGTTCTAAACACTACTTTGAGTTACTCATTACTCAGCACTTCAATGTCTATGCAGGATGAACATGTTAATAAACCTGGTTTTTTGTTTTTGTTTTTTAGATTTTTTTTGTCACTCTGTCTTTTGGCATTCTAATTTATAAGGCTCTGGCCAGAGAACCTGAGATGGATAGAGGAATTTTTTCTCTCCCCAAACAGTATAGCAGATTTATTATAAAGCTACCCATGCAAAAGAGGTAGACTTCACTCACTTACTCTGTTACTTTCTGTCTTTTCTCCTCAAGCTTGCTTCTCCAGCTGGGTTATGTGCACTCACGAAGATTTTTTTTTTCCAGTAATGTGGGATGCCTCAGCATATGGTGCTTCATCCTATAACCTATTTCTTCTAAAAGCTCCTTTCTTCTGGTAGAAATATTTCTATGACAATGAGGACACCAGATGGAAATATTCTTTTGAACCTTATATTATGCAAAGAAATATTTTTTCTTAAAATTTTAAGCTAACCTCCAAACATTAGCATACAAATGTGCATATGCATGTGTACAAGTACACGCACACACACACACACATACATATACGCACAGAGGTATACACAAACATATACTCACAAAAATATAAATTTACATTTTACTTGCTCATTGCTGAATATCTATCATTGATGGGATACAAATAAGATAAATTCTAGTGTTGACATATTACTAACTTCAGGTTAAATATTTAAATTAGTCCTTAAAAATTAACTTTGGGGACTTCCTAAAGATAAAAAGGTTATGCACAGCAAAGGAAACAGTCAACAAAAACTAAGAGGCAACCCATGGAATGGGAGACGTTACTTGCAAATGACATTTCAGATAAAGGGCAGGTATCCAAGATCTAAAGAACTTCTCAAATTCAACACCCAAAAAACAAATAAGCAAGTCAAGAAATGGGCAGAAGACATGAACAGATGCTTCTCCAAAGAAGATATACAAAGGGGTAACGGACACATGGAAAAATGTTCAACATCATTAGTCATCAGAGAAATTCAAATCAAAACCACAATGAGATACCACCTTACACCAGTCAGAATGGCAAAACTTAACAAAGCAGGAAACAACAAATGTTGGTGAGGATGTGGAAAAAGGGGAACCCTCCTACACTGTTGGTGGGAATGCAAGCTGGTACAGCCACTCTGGAAAATAGTATGGAGGTTCCTCAGAAAGTTGAAAATAGAGCTACCCTGCAACCCAAAAATTACACTACTAGGTATTTACCCCAAAGATACAGATGTAGTGAAAAAAGGGGCAATGTACCCCACTGCTCATAGCAGCAATGTCCACAACAGCCAAACTGTGAGAGGAGCTGAGATGCCCTTCAAAAGATGAATGGATAAAGAAGATGTGATTCACCTCTTAAACTCTCGGTGAAAATGCAAGTTGGTGCAGCCACTTTGGAAAACAGTGTGGTGATTCCTTAAGAAATTAAAAATAGAGCTACCCTATGACCCTGCAATTGCACTACTAGGTATTTACACCAAAGATACAGCGTTAGTGAAAAGAAGCGCCATATGTATCCCAATGTTCACAGCAGCAATGGCCACAGTTGCCAAACTTGGAAGACCCAAGATGCCCTTCAACAGACAAAAGGATAAAGAAGATATGGTCCATATATACAATGGAATATTATGACTCCATCAGAAAGGATGAATACCCAACTTTTGTATCAACATGGACAGGACTGGAGAGATTATGCTGAGTGAAATAAGTCAAGCAGAGAAATTCAATTATTACATGGTTTCAATTACTTGTGGAGCATAAGGAAAAACACGGAGGACAATGGGAGATGGAGAGAAGTGAGTTGGGGGAAATCAGAAGGGGTCACAAACCCTTCTGAGACAGTGGACTCTGAGAAACAAACTGAGGGTTTTGGATGAGCCTGGTGGTGGGTATTAAGGAGGGCATGTATTGCATGGAGCACTGGGTGTGGTGCACAAACAATGAATCTTGGAACACTGAAAAGTTAAATTAAATTTAAAAAAAATACATAAAGTTTCCAACAGGCAAGAAAATAACAATTCATTGAGACAAAAAAAAATATATGGTTCATATACACAATGGAATATCACTCAGCCATCAAAAAGGATGACTACCCACCATTTGCATCAACATGGTTAGAACTAGAGGGGATTATGCTAGTGAAATAAATCAAGGAAAGAAATACAATTATCATATGATTTCACTCATATGTGGCACAAAGGACAATAGGGGAAGGAAGGGAAAACTGAAGGGACATCAGAGAGGGAGAGGGAGAAAAACCATGAGGACTATGGACACCAGGAAAGAAACTGGTTTCAGAGGTGGGGGGTGATGGGGTAACTGGGCGATGGATATTAAGGAGGGCACATGTTGTGATGTGCACAGGGTGTTATACCCAACTAGTGAATCACTGAACACTACTACATCGATAACCAATGATGTACTGTATGGTGGCTAACTTAACATAATAAGAAAATAAGAAAAAGGAAATTTTAAAAAATGCTTTAATTTTCTTTCTCTAAAATCTAATTGTATGCTACTTTTGACTCTTCCTTTAGCTGCCTTATTTGCAATATTTCTTTTCTTAAAGTTGTTAATATTTTTGAAAGAAAAGAAATTGTTGCAGAAGAGTATTTATTATTAAGGAAGAGGCATGCACAATACCCTGATAAATGAATAATGCAGGTTAAGGTTATTACATTTAGTATCTCATGTTTATAAATGCTGTGTTAGTGAGAACACATTCACACATCTACAATAAAACGTATACCCTTAACATCAGTTATCTGGTGTAAAAAGGTGACACACTTATTTGATTTCATTTCGTCTTATGGGTTTGCCTCTTTGGCCTTATTTTTTTTTAATGAGAAGGTTTTAAGTATTTCAAAATTAAATTTGCATTACCTACATGAAACTCAATATGGAACTTCTATGTGGATAATAATAACATTAAGACACATTGCTGGTGGAATAACCATGTAGCTTGTTGCTCTTGTTTATTAGTAACTTTACCTTCTCTTGCCTAGTCTAGCTTCATTAGAACCAACTGTAGACTCCGAAACCACCAGTTCAGGCTGAGAGTTTTCACTACAGAATATGGCACTATTCCCCCACTCTGAGAAAGCCAAAATAGCATGTAAACATATTGAACCAGCTATCCACACCTTAATTCCTTTGGTATTTGTAACACAAGCATAGAATTACTATAGAGAATAAAGTATTCTGAGACCCAAAATGCATAGATCTGTTTCTGATTCCACAACCATGTAATTTCAAGATAATCATTTCCTCTATTGATTTCACCATTTTTGAAATGGAAGTAAATGTGTGTTATCTTCCAAGGGTATTCTGAACTTTAACCAATAAAACAGGCTCAGGCTGGAGCTGCTCATTACATCCTTTGACTTTGCTATCATTAATCTTTCATGTGTGCAGAGGATTAACCAAAACATAAAACATACTTTAATTCCACATTAATTTTTTCAAATGTCTTGAAATCTGGTAAGCCCTTCAACTATAGTGTATCTCCATGGAAACATGTTCTTATTTTATTTTTGACACAAGCATAAATTCTAATATAGATAATGAATTTTAGTGTTTCTGCAAAATTTATAGTGATAACCAAAAATAAATTAACATTAAAAATACTTTGCACAACTTATAAAGATGTTGGCTGTTTTAAAAATACTCTGGTGTTGCATTAAGACTCTTAAATTACTCAAAAAATATGGCCTCTAATTCACCCAAACACTCTAGGATGGGTTTTGCTATAATGGACATCCATAATATCTGCATACTTCAAATTTTTCTCCAGTTTTATTGAGAAATATTACTGACATATAACATTCTGTGACTTTAAGGTGCAAAGCATGATGACTGGATACATATGCATACTGCTAAATGTTTACCAGCATAAGGTTAGTTAACACACCCTTCACTACACATAACTACCATTTTGTTGTTGTTTTGTTGTTATGTTGAGAAACTTAAAAGCTCTATTCTCACAGCAACTTTCAAATGTACATTATTACTAACTACAGCCATCAGGCTATACCTTAGATCCCAGGAACTTATATACAAAAGTTTGTACCCTTTGAGTGAAATCTCATTTTCCTGGCCCCTCAACAACCACCATTCTACTCTCTGTTTCTTTTTCTTTTCTTTCCTTTTTTTTTTTTTTTTAAGATTTTATTTATTTATTTGAGAGACAGAGTGAGAGAGAGAACATGAGAGGGGAGGTTAGAGGGAGAAACAGACTCCCCATGGAGCTGGAAGCCCGATGCAGGACTTGATCCCAGGACTCCGGGATCATGACCTGAGCCGAAGGCAGTCACTTAACCAGCTGAGCCACCCAGGTGCCCTACCCTCTGTTTCTATAAATTCAGTGTTCTTAGATTCCACGTGTAAGTGAGATCATACAGTATTTGTCATTCTGTCTGACTTATTTCACTTAGCATATTACCTTCAAGGTCTTTCTATATTGTTGCAGAAAGAAGGCAGGACTTCCTTCTTTTTTATGGCTGAATAATATTATATGTAATATAATTATTATATTAGTATATATTATTGGCACATATATTGCATATATGCACATAATATGTGTATATTATACACTTTGTGAGTAGTTTTATGTATAGCTATCTTCAGGTAACAATGGCCTTCCTTGCTGCCTTGATATAAATGGTACTTCTTCAGTGTTAACACCAGCACACTTTTTCCAGGCTTCACTATGGTTCACAAAGTAATCATTACCAAAATTAAAACACAACTTCTTCTGGAGCATGGAGTTTTCATGATAAAGGAAACAGAATTTGGTAAGCATAGTCACATGTATCTTACATCAGGAACTCATTTCCTCCCTGCAAATCAAGGACTTGTCCCACCATAAAGTCATCTATCTGAGAGAGTACTTTTTGACAATGTATGTGTTAATATAATTTGATACCCATTGGTGTTATTTAATAAAATAAATTATGACAATTACTTCTGTTGCTTTCTTTCAGAAGCTAAAGTTTATTCATAATTTTGTTTTTGTTTTTAAATTTTCTGGGCAACAGAATGAATCTTGTTGAAGGACTAAAACTTTGGATCTTTCTCTATGTTTAACACTAATTTCAGTAATTATGTGCAAAAAAGCAATATTTTTCACTTATTCTTGAAAAAAAACCAAACCAGCTAATTTGGTTAACTTACCAGATGACTGCTTTCTTTGAAAATTATGCAATGGCTTCATTGGTGTTCCCTCTCATGTTCTTTCTCTCACTCTGTCTCTCAAATAAATAAATAAAAAAAAAAAGAAAAAGAAAAAGAAAAGAAAAAGAAACAGAGAGTAGAATGGTGGTTGTTGAGGGGCCAGGAAAATGAGATTTCGCTCAAAGGGTACAAACTTTTGTATATAAGTTCCTGGGATCTAAGGTATAGCCTGATGGCTGTAGTTAGTAATAATGTACATTTGAAAGTTGCTGTGAGAATAGAGCTTTTAAGTTTCTCAACATAACAACAAAACAACAACAAAATGGTAATTATGTGTAGTGAAGGGTGTATTAACTAACATTATTCTGGTAAACATTTAGCAGTATGCATTTTCAATATGCTGCCCAAGGACAGAAATGGAGGGACCAGTGGTCCAAAAAAATCTAATTTTCATATATACAGTTCTTTTTGACACTTTTTTTGACTGCTTGTGTAAAACCATTATGTCAGATTTACTTGCTGTTGCCATCCAATTAATTCTGCACTTAAGATGTAATAAATTTGTATTTATAATGTTTGAGTTATAGCATTTATGTTATGATGTCTCTCTTTATATTTATGATTTAGTGTGCCACCTTTGAACCACTGATCCATTTTAGTTATTTAGTATATCATAGACCATTAACAGCAAAAACCAAAAATTCAAATGTAGAATGTGAAGTAGCTAACATACTTAAAAGTGGGTTAGCCAAAATGAATCTTATCTTTTTAGCTAGAATGAAGTGCCACAATCCTTTAGCTTGTACATATTCTAAGGCTATAATGGTGATTGATTTACATAGCAAGATGTCTCTGGAGAGAGTAAAGAATCATCTTTTTCAAATTTGAAATTGCCTAGCAACTATTGTTATGAGAAGCAAGTTGCTAAAGACTGGATTCCCCTAGAAGGACGGAGGTTAGCATGTAGGACATTTATTAGGGATCCCAGGATCAATTCCCGTGGAAGGGAGGAAAATGAATAGAGCCCAGCCAACACAAAGGGAAAAGTCATGCTCGGCTGCAGTCTCAATGGATGTCCAGTCTGTCCTACCAGTTCTGAAAAATGTATGACCTTCTGAGTTGTGAGCTCCCACACAGCACAAAGGATATGCATGAATACTTGCTAAGAGACTTAGCCAAGCTTTGGCCTGGCTTCCACCTGTACTAGGCCATTGTGCTGACTCTTTGCACAAGAAAATGCAATGCTGACAAGCCACAGGATGCCCACTGTCCCAACCCACATTACAAGACCATTTTCAATAATTTCCCAATTACTTCTTTTATGTAATTTCCATTTCCAAGCAGGCCTTTAATCACTTTTTTGGTTCCCTCCTTTTTTCACTTCCTCCAGCCCCTTTCTGTTCTCTATCTGTTTTCCCTTTACAAATCTCAGTTACCTCTATCTGAGTTAGAGCTGAGTTTATGCTGTACACTGTACAGTCTCTCCTTAGGCAGTAGTCTGAATAAAATTTGCCCTGTCCCTTTAACACATGTCGGTACTTTCTCTCTTTGACAGCTTTCACAGCCATTTTCAGTTGGGGCAAGAAGATCAGGCGTTTTTACAATACCACTACTTGGCCATTGGATAGGAACTGTCCCTGGCATGAGAATGGTCTTAAATGAGGCAGTTTTCTTCAACCCAAGCAATTCTGACACCCCAGCAGTTATGGGAATAAGTACTTTGGTCCTGACAACTCCTGCAAGAATGTTGCTTTACAGAAAAATGAAACTCAATCATTCCCTTACACTAAACACAAAGATAAATTCTAAATGGATGAAAGACCTCAATGTGAGACAGGAATCCACTAAAATCCTAGAGGAGAACATAGGCAATAACCTCTTCAACATTGGCCACAGGAACTTCTTTCATTACAAATCTCCAAAGGTAAGGGAAACAAAAGCAAAAATGAACTTTGGGGACTTCCTGAAGATAAAAAGGTTATGCACAGCAAAGGAAACAGTCAACAAAAACTAAGAGGCAACCCATGGAATGGGAGACGTTACTTGCAAATGACATTTCAGATAAAGGGCAGGTATCCAAGATCTAAAGAACTTCTCAAATTCAACACCCAAAAAACAAATAAGCAAGTCAAGAAATGGGCAGAAGACATGAACAGATGCTTCTCCAAAGAAGATATACAAAGGGGTAATGGACACATGGAAAAATGTTCAACATCATTAGTCATCAGAGAAATTCAAATCAAAACCACAATGAGATACCACCTTACACCAGTCAGAATGGCAAAACTTAACAAAGCAGGAAACAACAAATGTTGGTGAGGATGTGGAAAAGGGGGAACCCTCCTATACTGTTGGTGGGAATGCAAGCTGGTACAGCCACTCTGGAAAACAGTATGGAGGTTCCTCAGAAAGTTGAAAATAGAGCTACCCTACAACCCATCAATTACACTACTAGGTATTTACCCCAAAGATACAAACGTAGTGAAAAGAAGGGGCAATGCACCCCAATGTCCACAATAGCCAAACTGTGGAAGGAGCTGAGATGCCCTTCAAAAGATGAATGGATAAAGATGTGGTCAATATACACAATGGAATATTACTCAGTCATCAGAAAGAATGAATACCCACCATTTGCATCAACATGAATAGAACTAGAGGAGATTATGTTAAGTAAAATAAGTCAAGCAGAGGAAGACAACTATCATATGATTTCATTTATATGTGGAACATAAGGAATAGCAGGGAGGACATTAGGAGAAGGAAGGGAAAAATGAAAGGAGGGAAATCAGAGAGGGATACGAACCAAGAGAGACTGTGGACTCCAGGATACAAACTGAGGGTTTTGGAGGTGCGAGGGTATGGGGGGGTGTGGGGATGGGTTAGCCTGGTGATGGGTAGTTAAGGAGGGCATGAATTGCATGGAGCACTTGGTGTTATATGCAAACAATGAATCATGGAACACTACATCAAAAACTAAAGAAGTACTGTATGGTGATTAACATAACATAACAAAAAAGAAAAGAATGTTGCTTCCTACATTTCAATTTATACCAGCAGCATATCGTCCTGATTCTTCATTCACCAGCTTTGTTTTTATTTTTACTACTTCAAAAAATAAAGTTATTTCTCCGCCAAATGGAATAAAAAAACCATTTCCATAAAGTGATTTTATACTGATGATAAAGGTTGTTTACATAAGCTCTAAAGCATCTTAAAATTCAGGTGACCTAAATATACTCTTGAAAACAGCCAACTAAACTCACTGACTTCTCAAAATTTCTCCTAAACTTCAAGTCTATTAAAAAACAAAATAAAACAAAACCTAAAGCAAACAACAACAACAACAAAAACATACTTCTTCCCCCTGGATGTTGCACACTTCCAAAAGTAAATGGATATAAGCCATATGTTATACAGTCTTTGTCATAAGTGTCTGGAGTTTTGTTCACAAAGCATTTGTAAAATACATGGCAATTTCATCAACCTCACACAGCTGTAGTCTTTGCTCCAGGTAATGCAATTAATGCCTGTATCACTTTGCATTATAAAGAACATCAGACTTGAAAGTAACACACCATACAAAGAAAAGCACAAGTGATATCTGCACAGAGAGATATAAGTTTTATTTTATAACAATAGCATCTCATTACTTCCTAAGTTCAAATGAGTCTACAGACAGTAGCATCCTTCCCATAAGGAATCAGATAATAAAAGAGGCAGTAAATGTAGGTGCACAAACACTGAAACAGGATTCAGAAAATCTAATTTTCAGTCCCAATTTCACCACCAACCTATTTCTATGACCTTGAGAAAGCAGCTTCTTTACTTTGAATACATTTCTAGATCTGTCCTGCCTACATTATAAGCTTTTGTGAGATAAAATTGGTAATGTTTGTAAACATGCTTGGAAAGGGACTGTTGCAAAAACTGGTAGTATGCTACAGGAGTAATTACAAGAAATACTAAAAGCTATTTTTTCCCCCATTACTTGCTGTGATCCAAGGGCTTTGCATATTATGTTATTTAATCCCTATACAAACCCTGCAGGAGAGGTACCCTGATTTCCACTTGACAAATTTGGAAACTGAGTTTGAAAGAAACTCTGCCACTTGTCCAGGATCATTTCATTCTAACCCCAAAGCCCATCAATTTACCCTAATACACAGGGCCTCAGACAGCCACTGGGCAGAAAGAATGGAGGGCTGGTGGGTTAATGATGTAGTAATGTAACGGAGGATACAGGCGGATCTTCCCAGGACAGCGGGACTAAGACCTTTGCCTCAGAAGGCAGAGGGGATAAGGAAGAAGGCAGCAGATGCTGATATGTTTGTAGGTAGGTAGGTGTCAGGAAGATAGGGAACAAGAACATGTGGCCTCTATTTTTTGCTTGCAATATAAAGGTAGCTCTTCTTCTGAGGTGAAGGTTGTGATAAGGTCTGGTGACATCAGCAGTTGAGGAGAGAAGCCAAGGTTAAAAATAGGAGATAAAATTGACTAGAAACACCCTGAGAACTTTGCAGGCTATTTTGAGGATCATGAATTTGTCATAATCCCAGTCCCATAAAAGTGTGTGATGTTTCTTGAGCACGTAAAGCAGGCTGGGTGTAGATGTTGAGAAGGCAGGAGCCTTGATTGACTACAAGTTGGGTTTGACCTTGGGGGTGGCACAAATGCGGAGAAGAGACAGAGGAATGAAAGGCAATCAGCATCCTGTCTTTGTTATCTTCCTGTTTACAATGGATTATCCTTTTTTAATCCATTTTTTTTCCTACTGACCTGTGCTATTTAATAGATTCAACTATTTTTTCTTTCCTAATTCAACATAACTGGAAACAGAAATTATTCATTCCACTGCTTTGAGATTTGGCTCGTATGAGCTCCACACAAGTGGTCTCTCTGTGCTCTGACCAGCAGAGATGGATAATGTGGGGCCATATTCACCTAGGTGGTCTCAGGACAAGGACCAGAAGCAGAAACAAAGCTCAAGGCCCTCCCTCTCCTTTGAGCAGATGTGCTCATGTTAAAAACAGTATTGTAATCATGTGTTTTCAGATTCTGAAATGCAATGTGTGAACAGCTGTGACCTTGCATCACCGTACAGCACTCTGCTCCACCAGTTTTATAAAGTGACAGACAATTCAGATTTTAAAAAAATAAATAAAAGCAGCTTGGTCTCAAATACCACTTCAGATGTGGTTCTGATGCTAGGCAAAGGCTAATGCATTTCTTTTTGAACTTACGAGTTTTTCTAAAAACATGGCTTGGGCCTCTACATGCAGATATGCCCCTATCCCACCCCTTAGGTGTGGATTGCCTAACACTGCCACCCCTTTGTGCTTTCACTTCTGCTTGGGACTTCTGACTACTCTGTTGCAGGAGAACTCTGAGGTCTTCACACTAGAGACAAAGTTATGGAGAAATAATTTGTGCATTTTCCTTAAGAGCCGCTGTGTTCTAAATCAGGTATCTCTCTTTTTGCTTGTGTTTGGTGCACTCTTTCAAAGGATGGGAAGAAAAACACAAAATGCAGATAAACCTATAAAAAAACAGAGTCTCCCAACCCTCACCTGCATACACTTTTTCTATTTTCTTCCTTCTTTTTTCATTCCCCATGTTTATCAAATTTACTATCTATGTACCTGCCTCTGTCTTCTATCTCTCTCTCTGTTTCTGTTTCTCTTTCTCCATCACACCGGTATGTAAGCACAGGAGGGAAGAAGATATGTCTGGTTCATACTTAAATCACAGACATCTAGAATATCTCTAGCCACATAGTGGGCACTCAATAAATATTTGTTGAATGAATGCATGAACAAATTGCCAACAGATCGTCAAAATTATCAATAACCCAATGAAATCTAGAATTTAGAGTTTCAGGGAAAACCCACGAGTGGTTTAAAGACTGGCAAAATGAGTGAAGATAGCATTATTTTTCTGTCTCACCAATGAATTGAAATGGCTTGAGGAACCATGGATTCGTGGCTCAGCATCGCACCGTTAATCCCAGCAGTCATCAGCAGGGGGTGCTATAGCCATATGTCCGTAAACGTAACTCTGCGATTTTTCACAATCCTCCCACAAACTGTCTGAAAATCGTTTTCTACTTCAAACACAGGAAAAAATCCTCCAGGGCCAGAAGCAGGAAACCTTACCTACATCTGTAATTGCTATCAGTGTCTCTAGTGGGGAAAGTTGTTAAGGTTCAGGGCCGCATTATCTTGTTTAAAAAACAGATTTCGAATAGGAGCAGCCAAGTTGATGGTTTCTCTGTTAAACCATTAATGCTGATATTTAGCTTCATTTTATACTCTTCCCAGTACAAATCACTTGAGTGTCCAGTGCATAATGGCAGCACACAGTACTCAACGTTCATGTTATTGTAACAGAAGCTGTAGAGAGGCCATGTCTACTCTCGAAAGACTGTGGACCTGACATTTTGCAGGCACCTCCGAATTTGTCAACTTTAACTCCACACACTTCCAATAGAGGAACGAGTTCTGTGATGCCTTTATCTTTTAAAGTAGTTGGAGACTCTACAGTATGTTGGTTAAAAGCGTCAGTTATTGACATCTGACCCACTAGGGTTTAAGTATCAGCTTTGTCACTTATCATTTTAGGCGAGGTACTTAAACGGGTGCTTCTATACCTTTGGTGGCCTTCAGAAGCACCTGGGGAGACTGATAAAAACACAAAGGCCCAGACCTTCCTCTATTTCAAGAAGCCCAGGCCCCATATTCCTATATAGTTGTCTAGGTGATTCTGATACACACCAAAGTCTGGGAACTATTGACTTAGGCAATAACACTAGAGTTCCTCATCCATAAAATAAAGATGTTAATAGCCCCTGCTGTTGTCATGAGGGCTGAATGACTTAATCTGTCTGAACCCAGTGCCTAAGGCGGTAAATACTCAATAAATGTTAGCCAGAATTAGTTCCCAAACTTGTTTTGAAAAATCTATCTATGCTGCTGTGACAGAAATTCGCCCTACTGAATTTTTATTTAATTGAGGTAATGGTCCCTTCCCCTAACTACCCAGGTAACAAAAAGTTCTGCTAAATTTGGCCAGCTAAAAGTTAAATTGAGAAAGAAGGAAGGAAGACCGTGAGATTTATCGATAGAAATTTTAGGGAAAACTGGATTTCCTGTCCATCTCATAAAAATGTAAGAATAAATGTCTGAGTTAACAACAGAAGGCTTTTCATTTTGTTTTTTGTTGTTGTTGGGTTTTTTTAATCCAGCTCTTTGAAGCTGTCATAATAATAAAGACTTTACAGTTGTATGTTCCTTAGGAGACTACTTTAAAACGACTTAACTATAAAGAAGGAAAAAAGTTTACACATATTATATAGCTCATAATGCAGAAAATATAAGGTTGCACTCTTCTTGAAATCAATGTTTTTGCAGATGGAATACTCTATTAAAAATGCTTTTTCTCAGATCCATCTTGCTTTATGAACATAAATTGGTGTTGAATTTAGATTTTTATGAGATAGTCAGATGGGAAATGTTTCAAATCACAAGAGATGTAAAGTTTCATTTGGTCTCTCCCCTTCCTGCTAATTTTGAACCTTGACTCATCTAAAATCTATCATTATAGTAAGACAGAGATTATAAGTTTCAAAGAGAAAAATGTCAGAAAGCCACCTCACAAGACAGGAGAAAATCACAGTTATTCTACAGTAGTAAGTGCCAAGTCTTTGCTGGCCTGATCTTCTAGGTCTCATTCTGATTTTCCTGAAGCATGCTGAATAATTACATGCATCATTCTCAGAGTTTGGGTTTGATGCCTTGGTATTAAAAATGAACAAACAATTAAAATGTCCATTACCCACAAACAATATGTTACTCTATTAACATCATTGGGATTTAGATTAAATTTCAAATTTTCAATGTAGACAGACATTTTGGACTTTTTAGTTTTACTGACTGCATCTGGTTGGACTCAAATTATCTTTGCTTAAATGATTAAGCAACAACAACAAAAAATGTGTATTTCTGTCATATTAACCAGTATTATTTTTTTAAAGATTTTATTTATTTATTTGACAGACAGATCACAAGTAGGCAGAGAAGCAGGCAGAGAGAGAGAGGAAAACAGGCTCCCTGCTGAGCAGAGAGCCCAATGCAGGGCTCGATATCAGGATCCTGGGATCATGACCTGAGCCTAAGGCAGAAGCAGAGGCTTTAACCCACTGAGCCACCCAGGCGCCCCAAACCATTTATTCTGAAAGTCTGTTTTCTATTACCATATAGATGCTCTTACATTCAGAAGATGTACATTTACTTTCAGATGCTTTCATTCAGCCTCATGGCTTTAACTCTACTAAGTTATCTCAACTTGGTGCATATTACACACAAACACACACACACAAGTGCAGGTCCATGAAGACATACCCATACCCCCACATGAATCACTTCAAGAAAAATGCCACACTTACCTCCACAATACACTTGCCTTGATACTAAGATAGTTCAAAAATCTTATAATCATGAGATTATGCTGCTGCCTACTCTCCCACATATATTTTGTCTATCAGTCCTAATACTACTTTTGATAATTCTTTTATATTCCTAATATCCTTACCTTAAAGCTAATCAGGAACTTGTTTCCTAGAATATTGTAGAACATTGCTAATTTGTATATATCAATTCTGTCACTATTTTAAAACATTCTGCTCCAAGGTTAACAAATTAATTCTCATAAAACAACACCATGTCCATGCTTACAAAATTTTAGGATTCCCTTGGTGCCTCTAGAGTAAACTTTAAAACTTCTGACACAGGGTTGTCTGAAATTTGGCCATGGTGTTCTATCATTTTTCTGTCAGTTTTCTCACAGTTCATTTTACATTTTATCCCAAGCATGTAATAAACATTTTCAAATCGTGTTCATAAATGTTTTTTGTTAACAGTTTGAAATGTAAACATAGACAATACATCAGGCAAGATTACTAGCATCATCATTTACAGACAAAATACTTAAGCTGAGTAAGAATAAGTGACCTGCCAAAGGTCATACAGGTCTTTGAATCCCCAGACTCTAGCCAAATGTCATCAGTAAACCCCTATCCCTGAGGAGGGTGAGGACAGCACCAGGGTCACATAGGACCATTGTCATAGATAGGGTAGATGATTAGCATTAAGCAAAAATTTCATTGTCAGTCATTAGGTAAATGATGATAGCTGTTTAATCTGTGTGGGCTATCATAACTAAATACAATACACTGGCTAGCTTAAACACAGAAAGTTATTTCCTCACAGTTCTGGAAGCAAGAAGTCCAAGATCAAGTTACCATCAGAGTCAATTTCTGTTTAGGCCTCTCCTCTTGGCTTGTAGACAGCCTTCTTGTTATTTCACACATGGCCTCTTCTCTGTGGAAGCACAGAGAGAAGAAGATCTCCAGTGTCTTCCCTTTTCTTATAAGAACACCAACCTTATTAGATTAGGACCTCACTCGTATGACCTCATTTAACCTTAAATTACCTCCCTAAGGTTCCTGTCCCCACATTAGAGTTACACTGGGGGAATTCAACATGTGAACTCTGATGAGACGGAATTCAGTCTGGAACAACAGCTAACACTTGAACAGTGTTTCCCATTGCCAAGCATTTTTCTCTTTTGAAGTTATTAATACTTGTCATCCTTACAGTAATATTAATTCTTGTAATCTTCACAATAACTCTATGAGGTCACATACATTTTGCAAAGAAACAAACTGAGGCACCATGGGGTGTAAATAACTTGCTTACAATCACATAGGAGTCATATCTAGGCAAACTGTTTTCTTCATATATGTAATTAGTTCCTATGTTATACAGCCTCATGAATCAAGGCAGAGCCTTAGAATGGCTGACATGAATACTACCACATCCCCAAACTCACCAGCAGCACTGCAGGGTCATATAAATTATTGGCATCTCATCACCTAGGGTTTAAATATCAGCTCTGTCGTCTATCATTTTAGGGTAAGGTACTTAAGCTGGTGGTTCTATAACTTTGGTGGCATACGTGTGTGTGTGTGTGTGTGTGTGTGTGTGTGTGTGTGTGATTAAACCATAATGTGTGTTTGTAATAGATAAAGCACTGGACCCCAAGTTAAAACCCCAGGCTAATCAACAGGTGACCCTAGCTGTGTTAACTGCCTTTAGATTGTAACTTTTTCCACAGAGAGACTGTCTCCAGAATTCTGTCCTGGTTTGGAGTTCCTTAAGGGAAGGAGACTGTATTGGATCATCTTTCTATTCCCCAGAACATAGCATAGCACCTGGAAAAGAGAAGGTGCTTAATAAAGGTCTTATGCCAAACAGGTAAGCCAAGGACTTATAGTGTGCATATACTTATGCACACAGACTGAAACACTGCTGATATTATGTAGCAATAAAAGAGTCATCTCCAAGGCATCAAATGAGCTGATTCGGTGAAAATTTTTTGTTTATGAGACTAAGAAAGTATTGAGGGTACTTGTAAATAAAACTAAAATGGGTGAATATGGGGAAAGGTATTCTGGGGATATTTTTAAAATACATAGTGCAGAATAATAATAAGAATGTGCAGCAATGGTGGAAGTTGACTGTGTCAGAGATACATATACCACAAATTTGTACAATTTTTACTACAAAGTCAATATATTCTAAAGATTTTATTTATTTGACAGAGAGGCAGAGAGGCAGGCAGAGAGGGAGAGAGGAGAAAGCAAGCTCCCTGCTGAGCAAAGAGCCCAATGCAGGGCTCAAGCCCAGGACCCCGAGATCATGACCCGAGTCATGAGGCAGAAGCTTAACCCACTGAGCCACCCAGGTGCCCCCAAAAGTCAATATATTCTAATCATGAAAACACAGAGAGTATTTGTCTAGATAAACATGGTAAATGGTTTTATTCTCTCCCAACACAGCAACAGAGCAACAGTAAAAGAGTTTTCAAAGAAATTAATCCACAGGAATGGGAATTGAGGCTATAATGGCAATAGGTTTCTTATGAGCTAGACAGCAGATGGATAAATGGTAGACAACCAGCAAAACCTAAGTAGAATAAAAGTGAAAGAAAGAAAAGGAGAAGAGGAAGGAAAAAGGAAGGAATGATCTGTACCCTAAGGTCAAGAATGGGGAGAAATCAAGAACTAAAAAGTTGCCTTGGAGAGAAAGAATATACAGCATTATTAAAAGGAATGTTCAGGAAAAAGAGAAAAAACACTTCTGAAAATCAAAAATTTGATTTCAGAGATTTCAGAAAATCAATAGTCATTCTGGAAATAAAATTGAGAAGGCTTCCCCGAAAATAACAAAAAGTTTAAGAGACACATAATGGAAAAGATAGGAAAATCAGACAGCAGCCCATCTGGCCTAGTGTTTGAATACTATGCATTCCAGAAAGAGATCATAAACAACTGAGAGAAGTAAAACATCAAATAAACATGCAAGCAAACAAGTATTGACAGACCTAATTTTTCATGGTGCAAATACCTGTTAATGTCCGCACAAAGGAGGAAGTGAAATAACTAAATGTTTGTAATTTCAGAACACTTTGAATAGGATGATTCTAGCAGCTTCCAAAGGGTTAGAGAAAAAATTAAGACCAAACCAAAAAAAAAACAGTTATCAGAACACATCATATTTCTCAAAGGCAATACAAAAGCTAAAAACAATGGATTGATGCCTTCAACATCATGAAGGATAAGAATCTCCCGTGCAGAAATCTAGGCCTATCGAACCATCAACCCAGGATAAGTGGAGAGTAAGGGCATTTTCAATATTCATTTTTCTCAGGATGCCCGGAAGGATAAAAGGCAAAGCCACCTAAGGGAAGAGACATAACAAACAGGAGATCCAGCATCAGAAACAATAGAGATATGCCTGGGTGAATGTTGAAAGGAGCTCCCAAGATAGCATAAAGGAACCAGCCCAAACTGGAGCACAGCAGAAGATATTGAAAGATACCACCAAAAAAGATAAAATCCACATAATATATGATCTGTCTGGATGTCTGGAGAGCAACATTAGATAACCGATTAAAAAACCAAACAAACTGCATTCAGAGAAATACTTAGAAAAATATGCAAACAACAATAACAACGAACATGGCCATTAGTAATTCCAGGAACACCAAAGAGTTGTGAATTGAGAAAAAAAAACTCTTGGTGTTTTATATATTGCAGATGAGAAGAGCGTCTGTATGGTCCTAAGCTGTGAACATAAATACTGATGTAAACAGAAGTACTTTATAACAGTATCAAGAGAACTGGTACTATTTGGTGGAAGGTGACGGAAGTAAGAGAGCTCAAAGACAGCACCTGCACTAAAGAGCCAAGAGATGGAACCACACAGAAGTGGTTATTTAGGGAAGGAAATGCCACAGAGTTTGCTGAAGCAGTTGCAAGTAGATGACACTTGAAGAGGGGGAAATAGGAAGGAGGACTGCTGAGTATTGAAACAAACTTTATAGAATAATTTGACTTGGACTATATATATAATTTGGACAAAAACTAAAACTAATAAAAATAAAAAGAAAGAAAAATACTGAACGCAGCACAGATTTTAAGATCCTCCCTAACCCTACCAATAAGAAAGACTCCATTTCATTTCTATATAAATCATATATATGTAACACACATCACACTGGATCCATTGTACACAGAGATTCATAACCTGCTTTTATTTTCATTAACTTTATAATTTGACCAGTTCCCCAGATACTAAATCTTCTTCTATAGCATGATTTTAATGACAACCTAATAGTCATAGTTATATAGTGTATACAATTAGAATGTTAGGTTATTTCAAATATGCCATGTGAACAATTCTACTGATTTAAAGTACCTGGGCTACCTAATTAACTCAGTTCTCAGTGAGAAGGAACAATTCATCATTAGTGTCAAAAAAAAAAAAAAAAAAAAAAGAATGTTCTTGAATGATTTTTTAAAAAGAGAAATGAGAATTTCCAGTAATGCATAATCTCTATATAGCCATGGAGAAAAGCAGCCCTTCCCCTCAGGACTCTCTACAATTATAAGCTTTCAGAAGCATTTTCAGTAGGAAAGAAGTTTATAATATTGGAAAACTCCTGAGATCCAGTAACTAATAGGATCAAATTAGTCCATTTCTAAGATTTAAATTCGGACATATTTAACACTGAGAATTATAATATTCTATCCTTTGTGAGTATATATATATATATTCATATTTGTATTTATTCTGGCTTTTCTAAATTAATTTATACAAACTAATCCAGTTCAAGGGCCATTCTGCAGATAAATTTGACCCAGGAATTGTATTCTGTTGGAAAAGAGTACCTGATTAGCTATGTGATGTCATTTCAGAGATAAGTTCATGCCCCCACCTGCTACTGGTATTTCATAACCCTTCAAACGGTGACAAAGCTTTCTCATTCCACAGTAAAAAATAAGGTAGCAAAAGTAATCATTTCCTAAATGACATCAGGAAAAGTAAATTTTAGGTTGTTGAGGTCAAAGGAGAATTTACTGATATAAAAGATCCTTTTTGATATCTTTAAGTCTTGACCCCAATAAGCTCCCACTACCAAGATAGTGTAGATTAGAGAAAATCTATTTCTAAAAAATTAGAAAATCTGATTTTTCACTTTATGAATATTACCTGCAATAGGAAGAAACAGTCTTCAAAGGAATGTGCCTTTGAAAAGAGAAGAAAGAGAATGTGTAGCAATGGCAGAAGTCGACTTTGTCAGGGATGCATATACACAAAGCTAGAGTGCCATAGTTTCTACTTGTCAAAGGTATTATTAATATTTTATGTTTGCAATTAATTTTAGACTAATACTTAAAATTTCCCTTGTGTGACATGTTTTTCCAAATTAACTGCAAATTTTCTTTCAAACATATTTTTTACTAAGTAAGGTATTATTAGTCTTTATGGATTTCAATAGTTGTTTCTTCATTTTTTAATAGAACTCTTTGCAGTAGAATCATTATTGGAGCTATTATTTTTTATTCTTTGTTTTCCCACAGAGCTTAATCCTAATGAACCAAATCACTTCTGTACTGTACATAATTCAAAGTGAATGTGCCATAATATTTTCCAATAGGAGATACTATGATTTACTTAGTTTCATATTTATGAATTTACTGAATCAGTATTAAATTTATAGAAAATTATGTCAAATCAAATCACCAGTTATTTTATCTCCAAACACTTCCTGGAACTTTCTAAAACATAATTTTGTCTTTAACAAATCCTCTTGTACAGCTTTATGGCTTTCTTCTCAGGATAGGTCACCATCAATCAAGTAAAAATGGCAGCTTTGAAAGAGATGTCAAGGACATTTGCTGTTTTAATTGATCAGTTAAGAATCTTGATTAATTAGTGGTGGGATTTTCACAAAATCTGTATAGCTGGAACAGCTGGTCTTTGACTAAGACCTTTCCTTCTGTCACTTTCAGGTACAAGTTACAATAAAGGCTTCATGTCTAATGGACCTTTCAAGATGAAGATGGATAAAATCTTGATATTCTGGGGATGCCTGGATCAGTCGGTTAAGCCGCTGCCTTCATCTCAGGTCATGATCCCAGGGTCCTGGGATCGAGTCCTGCAATGGGCTCCTTGTCCAGCAGGGAGCCTGCTTCTCTCTCTGCCTCTGCCTGCCACTCTGTCTACCTTTGCTCTCTCTCTGACAATAAATAAATTTTTAAAAAAATTTTTGATATTCTGTCCTAAATCCCCTCTTATCAATAAGGTAATTCTCTGACTGCATGGGACAGACAACTGCTAGGCACAAACAGCTGTTTCCATTTGCTACAGACATTGTTCTATTGAGGCATATGGGAAAAAAGTTATGTTAGGAACTTAAAATATATAAAACATCATTATATTGAGCTTTTGTGTATTACAATGTGTTCAGACCTGCAATCACATTTCAAAAAATGAAAAATAAATCATCACCCAGCAACAGTGAAACATTCATATGAGCCTATAGCTACAATGAACCTTAGAATTACAAAGGTAAAAGCTACTGTGGGCATAAATAGTCCACTAGGATCAATGCCTCCAGAAACACTTCCCAAAGAATATTGTTTTAAAGAAGAAATTAATCTCAAAATCACATAATTTGGGCTGGAGACATGTGTAGAATTACAGCTATCACATCTACTCAACAAGAAAGGAACTTAAAAATCTTTACACAGCATCTGTAAGAGAAATATTTTCTTTTTTTTTTAATTAAAAAAAATTTTTTTAAGATTTTATTTATTTGACAGAGAAAGAGATCACAAGTAGGCAAGAGAGGCAGGCAGAGAGACAGAGTGGGGGAAGCAGTTCCCCACTGAGCAGAGAGCCTGATGTGGGGCTTGATCCCAGAACCCCAGGATCATGACCTGAGCCAAAGGCAGAGGCCCCAACCCACAGAGCCACCCAGGCACCCCAAGAGAAACATTTTCTTAAACATTTTTTAATAATCAACAAATATATATATTTAAGGTATATAAGATTATTTTTTTTGATGATTACTTGATATACACACATCTTGTGGAATTACCAAGACCACGATAATTAACCCATCCATCATCTCACATAATTAATGTGTGTGTGTGTGTGTGTGTGCAGAATGCTTAAGAGCATTCTCTGAGCATACTCTGAGCAAATTCCAAGTATGCAAAGGAAGCATTTCTTGAAATGAATTAAATTGGTTTGAATTGGAACACTCATATTCTTACCAGTATGCACCACGGCTTCAAAACAGGGCTTCTGGTGTTATGGCAGCTGTTACTTGAAACTATCTCCTATATTAATGGAAATATAAAACCATTATTACCATAAAATAGTGTCACCAGATATTTTTAAGCTACGTGAACCTAAGAGTAGGCTAATTTAATGTAGTACCTGCATTATATTCATAATATTCACATAATTATATCTATAAAATACCTTGCATGTATCTACATTAGTCCAGCAAATGGCTGTATTCAAGAAACGAAATTTGTTGATCTGCAAAGTGTTCCTTCCATCTGTATCTATGCCTCAGTATTTTCTGCCCTAGAAAACTGTGTGTGTGTGCGCGTGCGCATGCACGCGCGCACATGCGCACATGCAACAGTGATTTTTAGAAAGTTGACTATGCAGGGCACCTGGATGACTCAGCTGTTAGGATCTGCCTCGGGCTCAGGTCAGAATCCCAGAGTCCTGGGATCGAGCCCCGCACATCGGGCTCTCTTCTCCGAAGGAAGCCTGTTCTCCCTCACCCACCCTACCCACTTGTGTTCCCTCTCTCCTCTATCTCTCTCAGTCAAAAAAAGAAATAAAATCTTTAAAAAATAAAATAAGTTAAAAGCTGAATATACTGAAACTCTTGAAATCATACGGCCATTATTTGAGCAATGTCTCTCTGGAAATAAAATAAGCTATTCACGTTTAGCCTTGTGAAGAATAAAATGGCTCTTTATATTCCATTCAGCAAATTAAAAGTTGAAGACCACACAGGCTCACAATAAAATAATCAGTTAAAAACTTAAAAAGAAGAAAGATTATAGTTTTTTCTGTTTTGTTTTTAGATAGGTAAGTTGTCTTACTGAATTAAAATCCTTAAGGATCTCAAAAAACTAAAGAGTAAAATTGTATTTTCAAGCTCAGCATCCATTTTCTATGCTAAAAGATAACTCAATTCATTTGCAAGCTTTATATAAGCACTAGCTTTTCTCTTACCACTCGTAACCATTGAAGCTAAAGAAATAGAAGATATTACATGTGATAGCTAGTAAATTATAATAATTATTTTAATAGATTTTTTTATACTGCTTTGCTACAATTTAACAATACCTGCACTTTAGGAAACAGCTAAGGTTGTTTAGGTTTTTTTTTCTAGAATTTCTGTTTTGTCTTCTAAACAGAACAGTACTTGTAAATGAATATCTCTTGTGTAGAACATGTCTTGTGGACCTCAGGACGGGACAAGACCCGTCTTGATGGGACAAAGCCAGAATGCTTCAGAGAATCAGAGACTGAGCCCAGTAAGTCAGCCAAGCGGTACAGAACTGCTGTGAAATGCAGCATCTAAGCACATGGTAAGAGTTTTACAGTAAGTGTTTACATGAAGGGGGAAAAACCCTCTTTTTGGAGAGTTCTCTATTTTGTGGTCCAAGGATGAGGAGAGCCTGGTAACTGTGAGCCTGGGAGATGTCTGGGTAATGGAGCGTGTAGTCAGTAGAAAATTTGATGCACTTCCTATACAAATTTCTGGCAGCCCAAAGATTTTTTAAACGCCACCTCCAGCAGCAACTCAGAATCCAACACTTAGTGTGCCAAATATTTAGTTGAGATTTATATATGCAAACATGTTTGATTTGGGGTATGTGTGGAGAGCTAGAAACTGAGAGAGAGATGGCAGGTTTACATTGAATTTGGAAAATAGCAGTTATTCCTTTAGCAAATACTGACAGAACACTTAAATACCAAGACATGAGGCCATGGGACCAGGTGAGTGGCGCACTCCCCACCTTCAAGGATTACAGTCTAGTAGAGGTGGTTGACAAATTATATATGGACATTATGCAGGAAATTGATTACAGACTGGGTTATACACAAATGAAAGTGGGGGATCTACTTTGCTCAGGTGGTTAGATGTCTCTAAAATGATAACATTTGAAGATTTTATTTATTGGGGTGCCTGGGTGGCTCAGTCAGGTAAGCATCTGCCTTCAGCTTGGGTCATGATCTCAGGGTCCTGGTACTGAGCCCCACGTCCGGGCCTCTGCTCAGTGGGGAGTTTGCTTCTCCCACTTCCTCTCCCTCTGTACTCTTTCTCTCAAATAAATAAACTTATTTATTTGAAAAAGAGAGAGAGGGAGGGACCAAGGAAGGGAGAGAAAGAATGCATGAGTGAGAGGTGCTCGAAAGGGGAAGGAGAGGCTGAGGCGGAGGGGCAGAGGGGGAAGAAGAGGAATAAGCAGATTCCACATTGAGCACAAAGCCTGCCCTGGGCTAATCCCACCACCCTAAGATTGTGACCTGAGTCAAAATCAAAGTTAGCTGTCCAATGGACTGAGCTACCGAGATGCTCCCAAGGTAATAACATTTAAAATGAGTCTCAGTGAATGGGAAGAAGGTAGTCATGAAAGAACTATAGGGAGGAACATTCTAGATAAAAGCTGCAGTGTCATGAGTAATTAGAGGAGTATCAATAAAGAGGAAATTATAGACAGGCAGAGTTTAACCCCATAAGCCATGATGAAGGGCACTTCCTTTAACATTATACATGGGAAGAAGGAGCAGATACACTAATATGGCAATAGTTTCCTGAATTTCAACTTGGAACATGAGAAAACTCTCAGAGAGAAACAAAGAATGAGGGAAGATCATTATCTGATTGTAAGAGCAGAGAAACTGGGTGTGGGGAAATTTGAGGCAAGAGAAGATAATCATTTTTTTAATGTAACTTAAATTACTAAAACAAGTTTTGTTCTTCAGGAAAGAACTGAGGGCCACACTGAGGTATCAAGTCAGGTAACTGGGAAGAGGAAGAAACATCCAGTACAAATGGGGCTAACAAGAGTGAGGTGACAGGAAGGTCTGTGGGTAGCACCAAACTTAGCAAAGTCCTCCTACCCAAAGAACAGTGAGACAAAAGCAGACAAGAGAAGACTCAAATGGTGCCAGCATTCCACCCTGGCATGTCAGTTATAGGGTTGAAATACAGCAAGACAAACACTGCTTTTCCAGCAAGGAAGGCTCAGTTTTCTGACATACCTCCTGCCCTGACTTCAGTACAGCGCCAGGGCTGAAATTACACATGGAGTTTATTAATAGTTACTGCAGGAAGGGTGGAAAAGATGAGAACAAAGTAATGAGGTGAGACTTACACTTCAGAGCAGGTAACACAACTCAACTAAAAAATGAGAACAAGATTTCAGAATATTTCAAGGAATTGGCGAGGCCCCTGTATCAAGGTAAAAAACAAGTTAGTCCAGCCTGCTGTTAATTTGGGATGGGGAAGAAGGTATCCACTAAGGGGACTTGACTTTTCCAAATTGCTTTTAACCACATTTGTCAACCAATCATCAAATTTCAGCCACTATATACCTAGCACTAGATTTTTAAAAAGAACACTCAAAGCACTGTGAATACAATCCTGTACTCTACAAACCTGATAGACATATGTTACAGACACTGAGTAAGTTGAAAATAATTGGTATCAAGTTTAGAGGCAAGAGATCAACACTAGCTAGAATTTCTGGACACGATTTTCCATAGAAGGTATGATGTAAGATAAAGCTTGAAGACTGAGAAGTAAGGAAGCAAGTTGGTTCAAAATTTAATACACACACACACACACACACACACTCCTATACAACTATGGATAATATTAAAATATGTTACTGCTTTATCTTGACTAATTTCTTTAAGTAGATTATTACATAATTTCTATTCAACTAACCATGACAGCACTTAGACTGAAACTGAATCCCCTGGCCTCACACCTTGTCCACCATCCACATGAAACCTGTGGCCCAGGTTTGCTCATAACCATGAGTTTGCTACAATTCTGTTATAGATGTTTCTCTTGAAGAGATGTTTTTCAGATCTGAGAGTGGGCACTATTTTCATACTTCCAGGTTCTTCCTCTCTCAGTAGTGCCTCTGGAGAGAACTTTCCAGAAAGAAGACCTAAACCATCATAACTTCATAAACCATCAAAGATAGCTTCAAAGAACACTTACTGATTGACTGATGCTCTCTCCTATCTTGTCAGCTCACATCTATGACACCTTATGCTACGTGATGAGTAAATGATCTCCATTTTAGAGATGAGAAATTGAGGTTAAAACAGACAAACTGGCTTAAGATCACAATAGATCATGGATTAACATAATCTTTTTCTCTGCTGCCATTTCACTTGCAATTTAACTCTACAATTCTGTTGAATATAAAATGTCCTACATATATGTATATAGATATCTCAACATTGCTTATTTCAAAAATGAACCGATTGGTAAATTGCATTGGAATAGGAAAGACTATAAATGGACTATAAGTTCCTATTGGACATGCCATAGTTTAGCTTCCCTGGGTTCAGTGACTCTTATAACAGTTCCTTGCAGGGATCCTGAATACTGTGTCCATAAAGTTGTTATAAGAGATATTGTTCTCCTGTGGCCCCTGTAACTTCTAAGCAGAAGATTTTTAGCTAAGGACTGTTCCCACATGGGCCCAATGTGGATTCTATCTCCTTGAGCATGAGCTCCACCAGAGAAGGAAACTCCCTGACAACAATGTGAACAGCTACACAGACTGTTAATGCAGGGATTCCCACTGAGAGGAATGAGGAATGGCCAGGGCTGCCCTGCTCCGAGGCTGTGGTTCCTGTCCTGAGTAGACTCATGCCAAGTGTCTTGGGAGTCTGAATGTTTAACTGATTCTTAAGGAACCCTGGTGTGCATCACAGGCATACTTTTTATAAATATGCTCTACTATGCCCTGAAATGGAGATTATTTCTTTCCATCTCTTCTTGAGTCTGGATGAGTGTTCAAACTCTCCAGAGGTTATAACAAAGACCCTATCATTCCCCCGAGTTAATAGATAAACTTACATGTCACAATGTCTTTGCAACACACCCAAATTCCTTTCATCATTTTCTTCTAATTTCTCATGGGTTCCCACACAGCACATAGAATGCTGGGGTATACCAGCTTCCAGGAAAATGAACCTCTTTTGTTCATAGTATTCCATGATAATATACAATACAAAAATCTAATAAACAGATTACATGGTGTCAGAGCAGATAAAAGTTAAAAATAAAGAGATTTCTCCTCCCTCCCTCCTTTTTAGATAATTAACTTAAGAAATATAAGTTCTTTTTCTGTCTTTTCTGAAATATATGTAAATCTTTTTAGAAGCTAAATAAGCCTCCTGCCAGCTATATGGTCCAGGAAAGTCCTCTTCAAGACCTGAGATCCATCTCTTGAAACCAGAAACATCCAGAGAGATGGCACCTCTATCTCCCAGTTGGTACGGGAGGGTAGGAGCCTAACTTTGGTGGGCACCTTGCTCCCAGCTGCAAAACTACCTCCTGTCATAAAGATATGAGAAGATTGTTTTTCCTTTGAATCAAACCAATTAACTAACACAGATGATCACCCAATTACAATGTGAATTTATGATAAACTATATATAATACATGGTGCTATTCTTCTTATGTGAGATCTAATTGTTTAACTTGAAAACACGTAAGTAACAGATATCTGTTTGGCTTTATAAGAAAAGATGAGATTTCTTTCTGTCTCTACAATCTCTTAGCAGATTGTCTTGTGATACACATCACGTTCCAATTTAGTGCTTGTACAAGAATAGAATTATTTTCTTTCCTTCTACTTCTTCAGAGCAATATTCTGCATTGGGAGAAGTTTTTGTTTTCAGTTATATTTCTCTAACAAGTGGTACACCATTTTAAATCTTGCCTAAATGATTTGGCTAAATTTTATGTGTTATGAGTTCCTATTTTATTATCCACAATTCTAAATATTACTATTGTTTCTACCAAATTTGAAAGAGTGGCTGATAGTAAATAATTTCAGAAGAGAAAAAAGTGAGAGGTGGCCTTTTTAAAATGTATTTTTAAATCGAATTGTGCTCTCAAAAAATGAGTATTTACTGACTAATAAGGATTGTATACTGTGATCCACATACGTAGACAAAGATTATTTTTGCCCTGAGGTATAAGTGTAGGAGAAACATTTTAAATATTTTGTTATTTCAAGAATTTCTATATAAAAGACAGAAAAGGCTTTTTTCAATATAATTTCACATGCAAAACAAATACCAACCTATGGGACTCTCAGAGGAGGGAAAGGTGAATTAGTACAACAACGCCTTAATAATTGAATCTCTCTTTCATTGGGTTTAGCACCCTCCTAACATCATGTCCATGTTAACAATGAAATAATTCAAGGGCAGATTGGGAGAATGTTATCTAGAACTCTAAAGACACAAGCCCAGCTCTGATGGGAGACTGATGTCCATTCTATGGAGATCCTTCTAACTCTACCATCTATTACTCTTATAAAGAAAGAGATTTTATCAAAAGAGAACAGCCGCTTCTAAAGACCAAGATCTTGGGGTGCCTGGGTGGCTCAATCAGTCTGCCTTCCACTTGGATCCTGATCCGTGTTCTGGGATCAAGCCCCCAGTCAGGCTTCCTGCTCAGTGGGAAACCTGTTTCTCCCTCTACCCCTCCCCATCTACTCTCAAATAAATAAAATCATTAAAAAGTAAATAAAGACCAAGATCTTTTATAACAAAATAGTAACATACCTTTGCCAAAAAGTCTTTCAGGTACCAGGGACTCTGCTGAGCATTTTTTTTTTTAAAGATTTTATTTATTTATTTGATAGACAGAGATCACAAGTAGGCAGAGAGGCAGGCATGGGGGCGGGGTGGGGGGCGTGGGTGGAGGCAGAAACAGGCTCCCCGCTGAGCAGAAAGCCCGATGTGGGACTCAATCCCAGGACCCTGGGATCATGACCTGAGCCAAAGGCAGAGGCTTTAACCCACTGAGCCACCCAGGTGCCCCTTTGCTGAGAATTTTATACACATTATTCATTCTGTCTTCACAAAAAACCTGAGAAGTGTGTGTGTTATGAGCACCATTTTACAGCTGGGAAAACTGAGGTGCACACATTTAGCAAACCATATCTGACAAGCCAGTGTTTGTGTTTACTATTATACCACGCTTCCTCTGATCCAGAAAAACTGCATTGACTCTAGAGTTAAACTGAACAAAATCAAAAGGATTTACTGTGTTGCTTTTTAGGAGTAAAATAACTTGAACTTAATAGAAAATTACAGAAGCATGTGGAATGTATTAACTTCTGTCAACATCAACATATTCCCAAAAGGCTTTTAACATTTCCAGAGCTGATAAAACAAATAAACAATTCAGAAGCTTCTAAAATGGCATTCTAAGGAAGGTGATTTTTTTTTTCCCCTTGGACAATTTTGCTTTTTAAAACTTTTAAAGGTATAATACAGTATTTTAGTTTTAGCTTATAGTAACTCTGTTGTTTAAGAAGGTATCATTGTGACTTCAAGGCAGTGGTGTCCCAAGGTTTTCTGTTAAGTTTCCCTTATATAACCTTTACTGCCACACCCCCAATCATGTCTCCAACATTGCTGCTTCTCTCTCTTGCTTCAGACAACAAAGGAGAAATCTTCATATCAAAGCCTACTTGGTTCTCACCAAGTTTACACACCCTCAATTCATCTTGGCCCTTTTAAGCCTACTATACATGCCTAGAATATTCTTTTTTAAATTTCAGCTGCTCATATTCCAAAATTCTACTTAAGGCCCTCTCACATCCCCACTACACTCCAACTTAACTGCAGATGTGTCTACTTTTCTGAAACATTTACCATCTAAAACTTGGCAAAAAAATCTTCGAAGAGAGTCACTTTCTGCACATGTCTTATTTCTGTGGGCTCTCTCTGATAATCCTCTCCTAGCCAAAGGAGTCTCAAATGTAGTCTGAGAGTAGGAAAAAAAAATCCACTCTGTTCAAATCTAAAATTTTCTCTTATATACTAGTTCAAAGTTGAGTTTTTAAATTTAAATTTAATTTTGCTGCCATCATTTCTTTGATATGGTTACCCAGCTCCAAATCCATGGGTGACATGGCTTACTTTAACTGGCAGAAAGTTCCTCCTAGCGAGAAAGAGAAAAATAAATGGAATAGGAGAAGAAAAGGGAATGACAACACATCATTCAGTGATTCAAAATACTCTCTTACAAAGACAAACTAAAATTATCTTTTTTTTTTATCTTTTTTTTTTTTTTGCTTTTCAACTACTTTTTTTTTAATTTATTAATTTTTTATTTTTTATAAACATATATTTTTATCCCCAGGGGTACAGGTCTGTGAATCACCAGGTTTACACACTTCACAGCACTCACCCAAGCACATACCCTCCCCAATGTCCATAATCCCACCCCCTTCTCCCAAACCCCCTCCCCCCAGCAACCGTCAGTTTGTTTTGTGAGATTAAGAGTCACTTACGGTTTGTCTCCCTCCCAATCCCATCTTGTTTCATTGATTCTTCTCGTACCCACTTAAGCTCCCATGTTGCATCACCACTTCCTCATATCCCGAATGTTTATAGCAGCAATGTCCACAATAGCCAAACTATGGAAAGAACCTAGATGTCCATCAACAGATGAATGGATCAAGAAGATGTGGTATATATACACAATGGAATACTATGCAGTCATCAAAAGAAATGAAATCTTGCCATTTGCGACAACATGGATGGAACTAGAGCGTATCGTGCTTAGCGAAATAAGTCAAGCAGAGAAAGACAACTATCATATGACCTCCCTGATAAAATTATCTTTTTAAAAAAATCATTGACACTCCACACTTCCCTACTATCATATTTTCTTTTTCTTTTTTTTTTTTTAAGAGAACTTTTTTTTCTTTCCTCAGCGCCTCCAGTCCAATTCAAATACACAGGGCTTATAAACGCAGAGTGGAGGTACAACAGGAAGGTAAGCTTAGCAGTTCTGATTATTAGGTCACAAGGGACACTTGGGTCTAACAGACATCAGTAGCATCTCTGATTATACCTGGGTGTCTGATCCCATGCACTTGTTTGCACCCAGAACAACAGGCATAGCCAAATGACTTGTTTTCATCAGGAAAATGGGAGCTGAAGAGACATGTGCATGAGCATTTAATATTCAGTCCTCATTGTCTACCCCGGAACCCAGTCATGGAGAGAACCCTGAAGCCTCATATTGAGATGAAGCATGCCATAAACTGTTGGTGTTTCCTTTAGCCTGGATCCTCCAGTGGTTTAAATGGATGAAGCCCTCTGCCTACCTGTTTAAGGTTGGCTAATTTTCCCGTTTCAATTCCTATTTCATTATGGATAGATCTGGAAATTGCCATCTTTACTGACTATCCACACTGCATTGTGGCAAGGCTGTGCAATATACTTTTATTAAAGTCTCTGAAATCTTTTTGTTAGGCTTAGCATCATTAGCCTATTAGCAGGAAACAAAAAAAGCACTGAGGGCATTTTGAATGATCTAAAGGATTATTATTTTACATAAAGCATTTTACTAGAATGTGGAATTTTTGCTCTAATAACCAGTTTGGGTTATAAAATGGATTTCAATAATCAAATTAAAATGACTCAGCCTCCAACTTTCAATTTAAACATGTATTTTTCCTCCTCTTTTCCCAATTTTTTCTACACCTAATACAGCAATTCCCCACCAATTATTAACCGCTTGTTTAATAAGCTCAGATATCCCCACCTCTCCACTGAAGCTAACAATTACCAACACCATAACTTGAGACAAGATGGGTGATCCAGTAAGAGCTAAAGGGTGGGTAGCTGAAACCTGATCAGAAGAAATTCTCAGCTAATTACTGTTGTCTTTGCAATCGTAGCTGCCCCAAATTGCCAAAGTTTTATTCAAGGGCTAGGTCTGGGTAATACCCTCCCTTCACAGGACATTGCACATACCTACCCTTTGTTTGAGGCCGAGCTACTAGCTACATCTTTCCAATCTCCTTCTGTGATTCCTCCTCTTCTATAAGACCTCTGAATATTAAAAAATCTCTCCTGTCTCTACACTCACTACCTTGATGATTTCATCCAGTGTCATGGCCATAAATGCCAACTTCAATGTCCCAGTTAATGCTTCCAGCCTAAATCAAGTTCCTGAATTGCACATTTGTCTGTTTAACTCCAATGTTATAACATTGTATCAACATACAGAACAACTGCTATATTTTCAGATAAACTTATGTCAGCTATAATTATTCATCCCTGACATTAATATGATAACCCACCTCCCAGTATATTAAAATTGCCATTTTATAAGATTCAGAATAAGCAAAGATCACTTATAGTTTCATATTTGCAATCCATCTTAAAATACTTTGGCCTAACTTCATAAAATAAGACTATTTTAGCAGCTTTATTGAGATATATATAATTCACATTCCATAAAGTTTATCTACTTAAAATATAATTCAGTGGTTTTTATTATATCTGCAGAGTTGCACAATCATTGCTATAATCTAATTATAGGCATTTTCATCTTTCCCCCAAAGAAACCATTCCATTAGCAGTCATTGCTCATTTCCTTATCCCAGTCCCAGGCAATGACTTTCTGTCTCTATAGATTTGCCTCTTCTGGGATTTTCATATAAATGGAATTATAACATACATGGTCCTTTGTGACAAGTTTCTAACACTTAACATATTTTCAAAGTTCATCCATGGGGTCGCATGGATCTGTAAGTCATTCCTTTTCATTGCTGAAGAACATTTCATTGTAGGGATATATCACACATCTTTTATCCCATTCACGTTTGGTGGACGTTTTGGTTGTTTCTACTTTTTGTATATAGGGAGGAATGATGATATGAAAATAAGTTGAATAATGAATAATGTAAGTTGAATTTGATAATAAATCACATAATTTGAATAAGATTAAAAGTGCCCTGTCACATTAAATTAAGCATTTGAAGCATTTTACCTTAAAATTTTTACCTTGAAATTTTACCTTAAAAATACCTATATTATAATCATAGTACCAGTATCATACTCAAGGAAAAATGTTCCTCATCATTAGCCATCAGGGAGATTCAAATCAAAACCACACTGAGATACCACCTTACACCAGTCAGAATGGCCAAAATCAACAAGACAGCAAACAACAAGTGTTGGAGAGGATATGGAGAAAGCAGAATCCTCTTAAACTGTTGGCATGAATACAAGTTGGTGCAGCCACTTGGAAAAAAGTGTGTAGATATCTTAAGAAATTAAAAATAGAGCTACCTGGGACGCCTGGGTGGCTCAGTTGGTTGGACGACTGCCTTCGGCTCAGGTCATGATCCTGGAGTCCCGGGATCGAGTCCCGCATCGGGCTCCCAGCTCCATGGGGAGTCTGCTTCTCTCTCTGACCTTCTCCTCATTCATGCTCTCTCTCACTGTCTCTCTCTCAAGTAAATAAATAAAATCTTAAAAAAAAAAAATAGAGCTACCCTATGACCCTGCAATTGCACTACTGGGTATTTATACCAAAGACACAGACATAGTGAAAAGAAGGGCCATTAGTACCCCAACGTTCATAGCAACAATGGCCACAGTCACCAAACTGCAGAAAGAACCAAAATGTCCTTCGACAGATGAATGGATAAAGAAGATGAGGTCCATATATACAATGGAGTATTATGCCTCCATCCGAAAGGGCGAATACCCAACTTTTTTATCAACATGGACAGGACTGGAGAAGATTATGCTGAGTGAAATAAGTCAAGCACAGTCAATTATCATACGGTTTCACTTACTTGTGGAGCATAGGGAATAATATGGAGGTCATTGGGAGATGGAGAAGAGAAGTGTATTGGGGGAAATTGAGGGAGAGATGAACCATGAGAGACAGTGGACTCTGAGAAATAAACTGAGGGTTTTGGAGGGGAGAGGACTGGAGGTTAGGTGAGCCTGGTGGTGGGTATTAAGGAGGGCATGTATTGCATAGAGCACTGGGTGTGGTGCATAACCAATGAATTCTGGAACACTGAAAAAAAATAAAATTAAATAAAGTTTAAAAATTAAAAAAATTAAAAATTATAAAAGAATAAGAATTACAAAGGTGTATAAAATAATACTATATACTATTCACAAAAGTTTGATAGCAAAAGAAAAATATATTGTTTATCTTAGAAAATTCCTGAGAGTTTCTCTCTCTAGTTGGTAACAAAAGAGGAAAAGAGATGGAGTCAAGGAAAGATGTGAAGGTGTCTTCTGTTATAGCTGCATTATTTTTTTCCCTAAAGAAAATAAAAATTGAATAAAAATAATAAAAATATACATAGGAAAGTACTAATACTTATTAAATCTGAATTCTGCATACATACATATCTTAGACTCAATATAATATGTTGAAATATTTCTTTAATTAAAAAAAGAAAAAGGAGAGGCTATGACTGATAGAACTTGTATTGCCACAGATAAAAGAATACTTGGAAATATGAAATTACTGCTATAATTACTACTTAATTAATTGAATTATATATATACTGAATTATATGCATATATATATATATATTTGTATTTCTAAAACCATAACAAAGGATGCTTATGGAGATATGTAGCAGTATCTGTTGGCTTGATTTTCAATAGATTTTCAATAGAACTCTTGAAGACCAGACCATAATACAAGGGCAGGGTCTGAGCAGCACACTAGCGTAAACCCTACAGAGACAGGACCTGAGGATCATATGTGAGTCCCCCACTGTCCTGCACACTCTGGAGCAGCTCACAGCACTGACATCCAGGATAGTGCTGGATGCCAGACTCTGGCAGATAAACTCTGATCCTGGGCTGTGGGGCTTTTGAACTTGACGACCAGGCAAGTTTCAGCAGCCTCAGCTTGGGATCAGAGGCTGTAACCCAACAGCACTATAATATGGCAGAACCTGAGCTCCAGCCCAACTCTGCCAGCTTGGCAAACATTTCCAGGTGAGCACCACCATGATGGTAACACATTCCAGACTTCGTGGCTGATCCAACTGTTCCTACGGAGCTTTCTAGGAGGCCAAAATACAGGGGAACTGTCTTCAGTAAATTTGAATTTTCCTCACAAATGCCAGAGATTCATTCTTTTCCTCTACAGAATATTAATCTAAAAAAAAAAGTAAGTTTTTCAAATGACCAAAATAAATATAGAAAGCCACCAGATAGGCTCTATTATATTAAAAACAGAATATACACGAAATATGAATATATAAGAAGCTATGAAATATAACGAGAAAAACATTAGAGGATAAATCAGGAGATGTGAATTAAAGTCTTTATATTTTCACTGTTTGAATAATCTCAACCAAGCCACTAACATTTTTGGATCTCTTAAATTTTTATTTAAAAACTGATCTAAAAATAAGTCTCAATTTAATCAGAAGATAGAATGACTAATGAAAACTCTTTGGACCATCTGTCTTTTAGAGTTCTGACTCTTAAGCAACAATTAATTTAGGTTCTGGCAAGAAGACACTGTCCAGTTTGGGGACAAGAATCTCACTATTTAAAACTATTTAAAAGGAGTTTCAAACATTTATTTTTTTTTCTTAAACCATTAACTCAGTCACTCATAATCTAGTAACTTGCCCCTATTATAATATGCCCCAGGTACTATAGGCTTTTAATGACCAATAGGGAAATGTTGCGCTTTAATTATCTCTACACTTAGATCTCATTCTGATCTTCACTTTTATTATTATTTACATCCTCTTCTATGTGTATATGTGTAATATGTGTAATATACCATTGATAGAGCGGTCTCGGTTTTCCTTTTTGTTTTTTTGTTATTAACCTATATATCTTAACTAAACTTTCAATGGTTAATGAGAGTTTTATCTACTCTTTTAGATTTTATAACTCTGTAATAGTAAAAACTGGAAAAATACCACCATGAACAATCAACATTAAGACTTGCATGTTCAAGAAAGAAGCTAAGATATGTGGCTTTGTAAGATTCTCTAAATATCTCACCCCAGTGTTTGAAGAACTAAGGGGCAACTCTCAGAATATTATAGATAAGGGGTATTCTTAAATTAGCATTTTTCACTAATTTCATTCCTTACTTATCCCATCCCCCAAACTTATCATTTCATTAAGATAAAAAAGAAAAATATGAAAATAACTAACATTATACAGGACTTTAAAACTTAACATCTCTACAAATAATCACATTGCATCTTTTTAGCAAATCTGTTAGTAAGTATGAAGAATGGAATTCAAGAAGGAAGTCATGAGGTTTGCCCTAGAACTCACAGCTAAGATACTGTACAGCTGCACTACAGTTCTGGCATTTAGATTCCAGGTTTTGTGACAAGATAGCACTTGCTCTTGCAACAGGTAATAGGATTGTCGTCCATGTCATCAACTGTTTCTCTCCTGCCTGAAGTCTTATTTTGGAAATAAAATAGAAAGGACTATGTATGCGAGTGCTCTCCTGGGATGTAAATGAGAAAGAGCCATCCTAAGTTTTCTGGGGTACCCAAACATTTGTCTCACATTCTTTTTATATATCATCAGTAATACTCCAAGCCACACACCATGTTTCTGTAAGAAGTCTAGGCCCCTCCCTAAATATTGTTGAGACTCCCTCAAGAGTCCCATCGGCACCTAGGACAATGGCTGGCATTATCAAATGTCTGACAAATGTTCAATATTATCATTACTGTCCCTCTCACTCCACCCTTCTCTGTATAGCACCTCTGTCTTACACATACCACTTTCCCTGCTACACCTCTCCCTGGTTCACTGTGCCCAGATAGCTCAACGATGCCCTTGCCTCTCATTCTTCAGCATACAACTAACACAAGGCTGAAGTGTTCAACCCTATGAGGCTTTCCAATAGTACAATGAAATTACAGTATAAAGAAGTACAAAATTAAAATTTTTTCAAAATACTACCCCAACTTTTCAGGTTATCTGTTTGGCCATATCCTCTCTTCAGCCTTGAGCTAGGCTGCGATTATTTTCCCATCTCTGCCAAGCAGCATTCCCTGCCTGCTGCTCTCAGTCTCTCAAATTCCAGGCTTCAAATTGCAGCCTCTGGCCCAACTACAAGAAGCCAAAAATAATTACACATCACAATCACTTGTTCATTCAAGGAATACGATCTTTTCACATCTCTGTGCAAAGCAGTTAACTCTTCTTGTCACAAACTACTTTTCTTGAACAAATATTGTCTTCCCTTGCATAAGCAAGTAGACTATCAATGTTTTGAAAAAGCAGAAACCTCAAAAGCAAATTCAATCTGCTAATTCTAGCTTCAGGAATATTAATACATGTTTCTTTTCATTTTCTTCTTCTTTAGGTCATCAAAAATCATAGACCCATTTCCCAGACAGGACTTACACTCAAATTTCCACCTCCACCCTCAAAGTTCCTAGAGATTGCTTTCCCCAAGATCACAGGTAACTGAACCCAGACACAGAAACACTTTGGCAGCAGATTATATTACTAACTTCTTCACATCCAAAGCCATGGCTCCAGTTTTCCCCGATTTCATCACTCCTAAGCAAAATTTACAGAAAGAAAGCAAAGAGTGCGATCTGTGAATGAGTTTTACTTCAGAATGTGGATTTGACATAATTTGCAAAGGAGATTTTTGTACTGATCTGATTATTTACATGTAAGAAAAGGTATAATCATCATACTTCTGTGTTTTTATTTGCTTGTTTAATTGTTTTGCTCATATCATCTTTGAACTAAAATGACTTTTTAATATTCTCACAAATGGTAGTCATTTATCCATCTGATCACTTCCCATCTCTGCTTTTTTAAAGCTTGACTAACATCAAAAGATGCTAAGACATTTAGAGAAATTGAAAAAAAAAATAGAATCAAAAGCTTCATTTCATCAAAGGGGGGTGAAGAGGGCTAACAAAATGACATGAGCCACGCAGATGTAGTTGTTCACAGGGTGATTATTGAATTCAAGGCTATTCTAAAAAATAGGATAAAACACTTTAAGATGACTTTGAGAAACTCTCATATAGCCCTATGTGGTACAAATAAGGAAACAAAAGGCCTCCTGCAGAGAAAGTGGCTGAGTGAGTTTGGATCTACATGTCCATTCTGGGCCACCACAGAGACCAGCGTTCCACACCCTCCCCCTATGACCAAGGCAATTAAGATGCTCCATTTCTTACATTTTCATTTATATAGATGACATCTTATGAAATTCATATTTCTAGTGGTTCTCCCCCCCAAATATTTCTGGTTCAACATATGTAAACAATACAACAAAGAAACTTTCAAGGAGGGGAGACAGTTAATAGTGGATAAAAAGTTCCTTAAAAATGCATTGTCACTTCTCTTTCCTAGTCAGACATTATTGTAGGACATTGTGAAGCTGATCCACTTCTTCCTCCGTGTTCTCCTTTCTCCTGCGAAAATGTTTGTGCTCCAAGAGGAAAGAACACCTGTCCAATCCTGCATCCTCAGCCTAACTTGCTCATGAGTAAGGACAGAGACATCTTTAAACAAGGCACTGAATATCAAAGAAACTTATAACCCATCTCATGTCCAATTTATCACGGAGTTAAAATTCTGCCTTCTCAATTATGAGAGTACTGGGTTGTATTTTAGAAATAGCAGTATATAATATGAAGAGGCAATTCATTCAGGTGATAGCAGTTATATTTGCATATGCCCAGTACCATTCACTTCACTTTTCATTAAAGGTGCATTAACCTCAAACTATCCTAGACTATAAAAATGTAAGAGGATTGTGATAACACAGCATTAAAGTGACAGTAAATCAGCAGAAACATAACATTAGATTTTCTAGTTCGGTTACTTCCCAGACTGTAAATACAGCCCATTCTTCCATGAAGTTATAGATATTTTTCAAAAAGCACAACTGACCTATCTTATAACCTGCTCTTAAATCAGGGATATGAAAGCAAATTTTGATGTGGAGGTAACCATATTTTACAATGAAAACTACAGCTGGAAAAAATACTTAATTACAGTTATCTAATTTGCAAAATATCATTTTCTATGACAATGCACTAAACTGTATCCATGAGAATGCTGGTGGAAGCCTTTTCTTGACACCAACCTTCCACTGAAGCTACTTGGGCTTATTTACTATTCCAAATGTTATACTATTGCTGAAGTTTCTAAAATATTAAAAGGGAAAACCATGGAATTACCAAAATTGTATAACTATGATGGAGTTTTTTTTTTGTTATGAAGAAACATTGGTACTTTAAAACATCTACATATTTTTCCCTCCTGATTTATGTAATTTTGATTCTTCCAGAAATTTTAGTAAACAAGTTACACAAATGTTAGTTAAGGGAAAAAAAAAAAAGTATCCCTTTAATAGAACCACTGTTTTGATTTCAGTGTATTTCTTTCCTATGCATTTGTCATATTTGCACAACATTCTAACCTCTGCATGGTCCTGAAAGAATTTCTACACCATTCCATATTCACACTCCTAGTAAGAAACCCCAAGCTTAAAGAAAGTGATGGAGAAATAATTCCTGTGGCTTCCAGAGGCATCCTGGAGATGAACAGAGGTTCTCTGATGCTCTGGAAAGGTAGGCAGGGAAAGAAACATTTATAGTAAGAGATTCCAGAATTCCTACGTGGATGAATTCTGTGAACAATGCATATAAGCTCTAATGATAACAAAACATTTATACAGCTTTCTAAAACTTAAAAGGTGGCCCTATAGAAATATTTGCAGCCTATTAATCCAAAATTCTAACAAGCTACTAACTGTTCTACTTTGCAGATGGGAAACCCAGTGTCCTTTCTTCAAAATATTTACTCCTAGGAAGAAAGTGGGGAATTAGCTAGCAGTACCCACCTGAAAACAGTACCCTCTCACACTCTTCTCTCCATAATACTGTTGCACAGAAGTCCATACTGTGAACAACAGTATTCCTATCCACCGATGTGTCAATGATGACAGAATAAGAATTAGAAATTAAATAATTTAACTCTAGTATTCCTCTGCACCCCTGTTTACCCACTGTGTATGTGTGTGTGTGTGTGTGTGTGTGTGTGTGTGTGTGTACTTAAGTACTGTGGACATCTGTTTCAATCTCTAATACCTGACTTGGAAAGAGAATCCTGGAGTCTCTGATAGATCTCTCTGGCTTCTAATAGTTACCTTTAAATCCATCTCTGTACAATATTTCCCCCTAGAAACTGGCATCTAAAAATGCATTTCAGAAAAGCAATTTATGTAATATCCCAAGTTTACTGGGGAAAAAATCATGCAATTGAATTCCATCAAATGTGCAGTCCAAATCCAATATTAAGCTGTCTGACTATAAGATATTTTGCACTTTCCTTGATTAAAAAGGGGCACAGAATAAAAAAATCTAGTACACAGTGATATAGTGATATAGCACATCAGTGACTTTCTCTGAAATATTTTCAGTCGAACAATCAATGAATAGATTTTAATGCCAGACATATAATGACAAAAATCCCTCATATAATAACTGACCCAAACACAAGTTACATGCTTATATAAGTTGTTGATTATTTTAGTGTCAGAAATCAAACTCAGAGACAATGCTGAAACAGTAAACAATTTTCTAAGTAAAAGAACTGTAGCAGTTGAATTTAGTTAAGTTTTCTTGCAGAAGAAAAGATTGTTATGAAGTTTGAAAAATATGTGAGTAACAGCTATAAACCTCTCTAAAAATTTGACTTGTACTGACTACAAAAATCGCAGGCTTAGAATCATTCCTTTCTGATAAGTAGTTGTGTGTCCTTGGGCAAATTATTCTCTCTCTGTTATGGAATCCTTATCGGTAAATGAGAAATACCTCCTCAGTGATCAACCTCATTACAATGGTAAAAAAATAAAAAGGAAATATTTATGCCACAATATTTAGAGAGTATAACTTTTATTCCATTTCCCATCTTATCAACCTTAAAATGATCTATTAATCATTAATTTTAATATGGTATACTATTTATTAGGAAATGCCTTAACCGGTCTATATCAGAATCTTTATCTTTAATACATATAGTTGAATAACAGGACATCCAAGCTATAAAGATGTAAAATTCAGAAATATGCTTAGGGAAATAATACAAATGGTGAACTCACTATTCCTTCTACCAAAAAATACTTTCTCACTTCCCTAGAAAAATCAGCCTTTCAAGTATCTTTGTTCACATTATTATTTGTCTAGAATGTGTTCCCTGATCTCTTCCTTCAAATAAAACCCTGCTCATCCTTAAAGTTCCAGCCCTCAGTCTCTCTATTTCAGTTCTAATCACCTATATTGCCTTTACCACACCATAGAAACCTTTTTTCCTACTCACAAATTATCTGATATATGTTAGATTTGTCTCTCCCTTCCATGTGCACTGAGGGAAAATTGTTTATATTATATACTGGTATTGAACACACTAGTACTGGACTTATACAGACATTAATTAGATTTAATGCTTATATCTGGTACTGTCCGGCCTTGAACAAGTTATCCAATGAGTTACTTATGTTTAAAATGTTAAATTGTTACTGTGAATATTGAGATGTATATATATGCATTTGGGTAAGGCCTAACATGTAATGAGCGCTCAACAGATGTTAGTTGCTATAGTTTTTATTATTATTTACTTCCCTTTCCATAACACCCAACATGGTACTTGCCGCATGATTTCTGAACCCAAAATACCTGTAGTATGAATAATCCCTTTTAAAAATATAGTGGTGTAGATCAACAGTAATGGGCACATTTTAAGTTCTTTGTGTTAAACAGATTTTTATTCAACAGAATTGTGTTCGGTATTGGTGGTTTGGTTGACTGCACTACCAAATCTCAATAACATGCAATTCTATCCTACTATTAAGAGACACTATTTTTATTGATGTTGGTTCTCTGACTTAGTGAAGTGTCTCAAATAACAACCTTATAAAGCCAGGGAAAGGAAAACTAAAGCACACATCAAGGTAGAGATAATGAAGCTAATGAATGATTTCTGTTCTGAATTTCTTCATATTGTCCCATGACTATGTATGTTTGGAGATCCTCTGAACATGCATTTTGTCCACATGCCCCAAAACCAAAGGTTATCATATTATCCTGCTTAACCTAGAATATTTGCATCCTATAATGACCTGCTGAAATCAAGAATAAATTGAAAATATAACCACAATAACAAAATTATAGTTACAACCAGTTTTATCAGCAGTTTTAATGGCTAAAATTTTAAAGCTTCTAATTATGTTAGAAGAACAATAATTTCCCTTCTCTGACATCTCCTGGCTTGCTGCTACAGTCAGCAGATTGCAAAGTGATAAAAGATAATTTGCTTTCAAATGAAGTCAGTGAAGAAGCAAGATACTTAGCGGTAACTCATTTATTCCCCAACACTCCATTAGTTTCCTTTTTCTCTGTATATCCTTTTTTTAAAATTCTGTATCAAAAATGATTATTAGAATAATTTTTGTGTTTTCCCTGCTCACAAATTTTGAGTTGGTAGTAGTGGCATGATACTTATTTTTTTAAAGATTTAATTTATTTATTTGAGATGGAGAGAGAGAGAGAGAGAGAGAGTGTGTGTGTGTGTGTGTGTGTGTGTGTGTGCGTGCGCGTGCACGCACGTGGCACGTGAGAGCAGGTGGAGAGGGGGAGAGAGAGAATCCCAAGCCGACTCCCTACTGAGCATGGAGCTTACCTGGGGTTCAATCCCAGAACCCTAAACTCACAAGCTGAGCTGAAACCAAGACTCAGACACTTAACAGACTGAGCTGAAACCAAGAGTCAGACACTTAACCACCCAGGTACCCCACTATTCTACTTTACTTCATCCTCACAATAGGCTAGATATTACAAAGTAAGTTCTTTGCTAGAAAGACCTGCGCTAAATGGGATTAAATATCTAAGAATCAAGTAAAGTTCTTAATTTGCTGAATGTATAAAAGCTATTACACAAAAAGTCTACAAAGACTGACACTGGTATTACAATATAGTTTAATGTCTCTTCTTCTACATTATATTATTTCAAGTTTTATAAACATTAATTGGTTAAAGAAAAATGCATTCTTCCAAAAGCTGTCTGGCTGGTGCCCTCTCTTGAAGCATTGCTATTATTGATCTACTTTTTAATAAATTAAAGCATTTGAATGTTCTCAATAAATGGTCACATACACGGAATTAAATATTTTCAGAATTATTAACTAGCACTCATTTACAATAAAAATTTCATACTCCTCCTGACAAACAGAATTTAACCATATAAAGCATATAAAGATTTAATAGAAATTACAACAAGAATGCTGACCTATATTTGAAACTGGGTATTTAGATAATCAGATACTAACAATAAACCCCGGTGATGTGCTTTTTATGTACACTTCTGACACTGTCATGATGCTTATATATGATGATAATTCAGTCACAGGACCACAGCATGCAAAGTTCAGGAATTTTCCAAATGACGTTTAAGTGAAATTTGACCTTTCAAAATTCAAAGACAATACCTAATAGCAGATTTTGGCAGAATACAGGTTTATATTCTTTTTCACTCTTATATTTTATCAATTTATTAAATATTTATAAACTATTAACTAGTATAGTTGTTAAATATTCCAATATCATGCTTTATTATATTTCCTTAGACATTTATCACTGGTTTTCTCTGGACTTAAAATTTTTCATTATTTAGTCCACATTATTTTAACATTCAGAAAGAGAAAAATCCTTTTTAAAAATCATATTAACACAAAACCCATTCAAATGTTTCCTTAAGGGTAAAACTGTACACCATTTTACTCAAAATAAATCATTAAAAAATTTTATATGTAAAAAACATAGAAATAAGTTAAATGAGAAGTCCAAATGATGGCTCTCTTTGAAGTCAAAGTAAATCAGAATTTCAACCAGTGTCTTTGAAATACTTCTGTGATGGAGGAAGGAAAGAAAGGAACAAGAGAAAAGAGAGATAAGGGGCAGGAAAGAACACACCATCCTTCATGACCAGATTTAGCAAATCCAGTTGAGTGGAATTTCAATAAACTTTGTGGCACTGATAATATCAACTCAAATGTCATCTACTCTACATCCCTATTACTTTCACAGAGAAGTGAACTAAAATTTGAAATTTTCATCCAGTTTTCAGTTTAAAAGCTTGACTTTATTTACTTTATTCTTTACTTGCCTATGCTTAAGACTCATTCAGAGATTGAAGTTGTTAAATATAAGACATGTAATTATGGAAATGTGTGAGCATATATTTGCCAACAACATGTACATGTATATATGTGTGTGTACGTATGTATAAAAATAATAGATGCTCAAGTAATAGATGGGTATATATACACAAATATATATGCGTGTGTGTATATATATGCATACAAGTACAGGAACACAAACACAGATAAGGATATATACAAATAGACACAAAACTGTTCTGTAAGATGAAAACAAATGGGGAAAAAAAGATATTTTTTACAGGAATGTTGATGGCAGTTTAACTCATAATAGTAAAAACTAGCACCAACTCAGGTGTCCTTCAATGGGTGAGTAGTTAAAGCGTGATACATCCAGATCATGCAATGTTATTTGGTAATAAAGAGGAATGAACTGTTGATGTAGGCAATATAGGAATTTAGAATGAATTCTGTGCTTAATAAGAAATGGGTGATTTCAGGGGCGCCTGGGTGGCTCAGTGGGTTAAACCGCTGCCTTCGTCTCGGGTCATGATCTCAGAGTCCTGGGATCGAGTCCCACATCGGGCTCTCTGCTCAGCAGGGAGCCTGCTTCCCTCTCTCTCTCTGCCAGCCTCTCTACCTACCTGTGATCTCTCTCTGTCAAATAAATAAATGAAATCTTTAAAAAAAAAAAAAAAAAGAAATGGGTGATTTCACATGTTCGAGCTAATTTTAAAAGCTGAACTGCAAAGAGCCTTTTATAATATAGATGCAATCAAATACTCTACTAACTCAGAATTAATAACCAATAAATTATTAATAAAGAATTAACAGAATTAATAATATCAATTAATAAAATTAATAAATAACATTAAGTATTTATTGTGTTATATTATTATCATATATTCTATTTTATATTACATCATGCATCAATAATATATTATATAATACTAATACTATATAATATATAACATATATATTATATAAAATTATGATTGAGAAATTAAATAATTTATATTATATTATATTATAATTAAGTTATAATATAATATAATATTAAATTATATAATATTATATATTATATGTTATATTATAATATGAATATATTTATTAAAACAAATAAATTAATTAATAATAGGCTTAATAAATTATACTTACTGAGAATTAGATAAGAAAAAAATATTTTTTTGCCTTATTTGTTGAGTCTTAAACCTCTAACAAAGTTGTCATGGTATTTATTTAAAATCAACCTAGAGGGGCGCCTGGGTGGCTCAGTGGGTTAAAGCCTCAGCCTTTGACTCAGGTCATGATCCCAGGGTCCTGGGATCGAGCCCATCAGGCTCTCTGCTCAGCAGGAAGTCTGCTTCTCCCTCTCTCTCTGCCTGCCTCTCTGCCTACTTGTGATCTCTGTCTGTCCAAATAAATAAATAAGATCTTAAAAAAAAATCAACCTAGAACTTTGTAACAGAAATCAATGCTCAGGAAAATACTGAAGCTTCATAGAAACAGAACCTTTACTATCTTTTAAAATATGTCTGTCTATGGGGCGCCTGGGTGGCTCAGTGGGTTAAAGCCTCTGCCTTCGGCTCAGGTCATGATCTCAGGGTCCTGGGATCAAGCCCCACATCGGGCTCTCTGCTCAGCGGGGAGCCTGCTTCCTCCTCTCTCTGTGCCTGCCTCTCCGCCTACTTGTGATCTCTGTCTGTCAAATAAATAAATAAAAATTAAAAAAAAAATGTTGGTCTAGTGATATAGATATTTAAAATTTTTATAGCTTTACAATATTCTTTACTTTCTAATTTCTTTACTTTCTTACACTTTGAATAATCTTGAGATTACAAGCATAAGAAATGTGCAAAAAAAGTCTGTGTTATATGTTGTTATACATATATATATATATATATATATGTTTTAAGATTTTATTTATTTATTTGACAGACAGAGATTACAAGTAGGCAAAGGGGCAGCAGAGAGAGAGAGGGAAGCAGGCTCCCTGCCGAGCAGAGAGCCCGATGTGGGGCTCGATCCCAGGACCCTGGGATCATGACCTGAGCTGAAGGCAGAGGCTTTAACCCACTGAGCCACCCAGGCGCCCCCATATATGTTTTTAAATGGGACTAATTTATTGTTTGCAAATAAGTGTTCAAAACTAGTTGTCCTGTTCTGACCCAGTGCTCCTTATTGATGATGTCACTGCTCCCTCACTGGTAGCTGAGTATATCAAATAAGACATGAAATGAAGGAATGAAATGGTAAGCCTAGTTTATCAGACACTTGTTTACATTTATTTTTTTAAGATCTTACTTATTTTTTCAAGAAGGGAAGAAAGATGAGTGGGGGGGTAGGGGTGGAAAACATAGAGAGAAGCAGACTCCCCACTGAGCAGGGAGCCTGATGTGGGATTTGATCCAATCCTAGGATCCTGGTATCCTTAACCAACTTAGTCACCCAGGCGCCCATTTAACTTTAATAAAAGGGTATTTTGGCTACCTGAGTCAGGATGCAAGCAGTACTTGTGCACTCAAGCTGTGTGCCTTCTCATCCCAATGCACGCCAGGATCTTACTGGTGCCACTGCTATTTACAGAGGTGTTCTGATTGTTAACTTTGTGGGGGTGGGATGGAAGGAGCAAAAGTGTGGGAGAAGCATGAACACAGTAGTGACATGAAATCTCTGATTAATCCCTTGGAGTAGGTTTTAGTCACAGTGGAAAAGGACCAGGAGCTGATAAGACTGACTCCTTAGATAATTTGAGACAGGTAAATGTACCAGCTGAGAGAGTAGAATAAAGATTTTGTGAGCACTGGGACCCCTCTATGAAACAGAGCACAAAGGCAGACCTGACTAAGGCTCCACTTTGCATACAGAAACATTTTCTTTCTCCCTGAATGGAGTCCAAACTCCTGGAAGACCAAGAGGAAGATCCCACACAACTGTCTCAGGCACTAACATTCTCAGGATAGGCAACTCTTTCTAACGATACCGTGTACTTTAGATGTGTACAAACAGAAAGGGAGCAAGAAAAGAACATCGCAGCACAAAAAAAACTGCAGAGACACTTTGCTTTGAGAGTATCAAATGAGGGTGTATGGGTGTGTCGCAATACAAGTAGAGGTAATTTTGAGAAAAAATAGTATTTCTATTTGGATTTCAGAACCATTTGGAAATGGCTTATAAAAATGCTAACACATGCATTGGGAAGGGTATGTGCTATTGTGAGTGCTGTGAAGTGTATAAACCTTCCGATTCACAGACCTGTACCCCTGGGGCTAATAATACATTATATGTTAATAAAAAATTAAAAAATTAATTTTAAAAAATGCTAGCACATATATATGTAATGGCTATTGCTGAATGACATGTAGGTTTGTTTTGCAGTCATGAGTTCAAAATTTGTTGAACTCTGCTTTCTTGTGAGTTTTACTAATGCCATGTTCCTTAAACTGTTTTTGCATTCCTTAGAAAAATGCTGAATCTCTTGTCCATATTCATTAAGGTTTTACTTTGGTTACTGAGGAAAGACTAGCATTCCTGGCATGCCAGGTAGTTTCCTAGGATTGTGCATGATATGAAAACTGAGATTGGTGATTTATTACTCTGATTCTCTCTAGAGAAGTGCTATGTATCAAAGCCAAAAATGAATGAAATAAGGCTACAATGATCAAGAAAAGGATAAAAAAGTAACAAGGGTAAAGCATACCAGATGAAGTACATATGTCAGCAGCAAGATTTTAAAAAGTTGGTAAGAAATTTGTTGCTAAAACAAACAAAACCTGGATTTCTGCTTCAAAGTCATGAGTAACTAGGAGGTGGGTTATACCACCCCCTTTCACAACATAACAACTAGACTCCTGATAAGATGCTTCCTTTGAAGAATTCATAGCTTCATTAGCGGTGGCAGGGATTTCCAAGACCACCTTACCAGTTGAGAACAAAGAAAATAACTAACTAGAACTAAGCCTGGAGGCACAAAGAAACTGGGCTCCTAATACTTCCAGACAAAGTGTGTCATGAGTCACAAGGCCAAGATTCTAAGAGCTGGTATCCAAAATGTAAGAACTAGTATTTTAGTAAGAACTAGTATTTTAGGAAAGTTGGCATAGGAGAACCCAAATGAGGGAGAGTCAATGTGATAGGAAGCCAAGATAAATGTTTGAACAACAGTGAGGAGAAGCTTGTATCAAGATTGAGTAACAAGTCAATACAGGGACGGCTGGATCAGTGATGCAAAGGAAGTCAATTTTGAGAGTCCTGATCTGATACAAAAGCCTCCAAAAAGGCCATTGTGATAGGGCGCCTGGGTGGCTCAGTGGGTTAAGCCACTGCCTTCGGCTCAGGTCATGATCTTAGGGTCCTGGGATCGAGTCCCGCATCGGGCTCTCTGCTCGGCAGGGAGCCTGCTTCCCTCTCTCTCTCTCTTTGCCTGCCTCTCCGTCTACTTGTGATCTCTCTCTGTCAAATAAATAAATAAAAGCTTTTAAAAAAAAAAGGCCATTGTGATAGAAGATAATTATTTCTCCCCAATAATATATGCAATGACAGAAGTGAGGTCAAAGCCCCTTTAAAGGAATGAGTATCCCTCATTAGCACTTCAGTTTAATAGGAAGAATGACATCAATAAACACAATGACAGATTTAGAAAACCCAGAGCTGCTAAAGATATTAAAACTCTGAGAATTTCTGTCTTCTGCCCGTTTCTCAACTGGATTACTTGTTTTTTGGGTGTTGAGTTTGATACATTCTTAATAAATTTTGGATATTAGCCCTTTATTTAAGATAAGACATTTTCAAATATCTTCTCCCATTCTGGAAAGTGTCTTTTAGTTTTGTTGACTGTTTCCATTGCTGTGCAAAAAGTTTTTTATCTTGATGAAGTCTCAATGGTTCATTTTTGCCTTTCTTTCTCTTGCCTTTAGATACATTTCTCGTAAGAAGTTGCTGAAGCCAAGGTTGAAAAGATTGCTGCCTGTGTTCTCCTCTAGCATTTTGATGGATTCCTGTCTCACATTTAGATCTTTCAACCATTTTGACTTTATTTTGTGTATGGTATAATAAAATGGTCCAGTTTCATTCTTATGCATGTGGCTGTCCAATCTTTCCAACACATTTATTAAAGACACTGTTTTTTTCCATTGGATATTCTTCTTGCTTTGTCAAAAATTAGATGACCATACTGTTGAGGGATTTCTCTGTTCTCTATTCTACTCCATTGATCTATATGTCTGTTTTTATGCCTGTATATCCAAAATATGGAAAGAACTCAGATGTCCATCAACAGATAAATAGATAAAAAAGATGTGATGTATATATACAATGGACTATTACTTAGCTATCAAAAATGAAATCTTGCCATTTGCAATGACTAGATGGAACTAGAGGGTATTGTGCTAAGCAAAATATGTCAATCAGAGAAATACAATTATATGATTTCATGAATTTGAAAATAATTGACTTTCAGGAAGAAAAATATACACAATCAGGGAAGTCAGACTCTCAAAAGATACGTTAAATGTACATCACAGTGGACACATTTGAAAAGAGAATCAATGAACTACAAGCATATCTAAATAACTTATCCAAAGAGAGATAAGAAGACAGAAAATATGCAAGTTTAAAATAAGACAATCTCAGAAGAGGGCAATGAAAAGAAGGAAATGAAACTATTTCGTAACACATGATGGCTACAAATTTTCCAGACTGATAAAAAACTAACCAAACAAGCAAACGTACAAAAACCACATGAATCCACAGATCAGGATGCATAACAAACAAGGAATCTGCATTTGACCATCATGAAGTATAATTTTAATTGGGAAACTTCAACTGAAAATCTTTCATGTCAGTTAAAAGATAGCCCCCTCTACAGAATTTTCCCTGAAAATCTTCAAGACAAGTTTCAGATTCCAATCTGTATGAACAACCTTTCTTTGAAATACTGATGAAAGGGGCACCTGGGTGGTTCATTCAGTTAAGCATCACACTCTTGATTTCTGCTCAGGACATGACCTTAGGACCCTATGTGGAGCCCCGTGTGGTGCTCAGCAGGGAGTCTGCTTGGGATTATCTTTCTCCCTCTCTCTCTGTCCCCTCCCTGCTTTCATGTTAATAAATAAATAAATACATACATAAAATCTTAAAAATAAGATATACTGATCAAAATACCTGATATTAAATGTTAACCAAAATAAACGAAACACATTAAAAATACCATACCATGATTTAATAAATCATAGTAAAATCATACATTATATACTAAACCTTACTCAAAATGAAAAGATCTAAATGTAAAACTATCAAAGTTTTAGAAGAAAACACAGGAAAAAAGTCTTCATAAGTGGATTTGACAAAGAGATTTCAAACATGAACCAAAAACATGATCCACATAATAAATAATCAATAAATTAGACTTATCAAAATAAATAACATTCCTGCTATACAAAATACACTATCTATTGTGTGAAAAGTTAAGTAGAATATACTGGCACATCATTATTTGGCAAAGGCTATGACTCCAGAACATTAAAAACAATTCTCAAAATTTATTCATAAAAATCACTGGACAAGATACAGTATCTGTCCTGATTAAAATGCTTCAAACTATAGGGAGAGATGGAACATTCCTCAACTCCATAAAATCTACTTATGAAAAGCCCACAGTGAATATCATTCTCAATGGGGAAAAGCTGACAGCCTTCCCTTTGAGATCAGGAACACAACAAGGATGCCCACTCTTGCCACTGTTGTTCAACATAGTACTAGAAGTCCTAGCAACAACAATCAGACAACAAAAAGAAGAGGTATTCAAATTGGCAAAGAAGAAGTCAAACTCTCTGTCTTCACAGATGACATGATACTTTATATGGAAAACCAAAAGACTCCACCTCCAAACTAGTAGAACTCCTATAGCAATTCAGTAATGTGGCAAGATACAAAAACAGTGTACAGAAATCATTTGCTTTCTTATACACTAACAATGAAAACACAGAAAGGGAAATTAGAGAATCGATTCCATTCACTATAGCACCAAGAACCATAGGATACCTGGGAATAAATCTAACCAAAGAGGTAAAGGATCTGTACTCGAGAAACTACAAAACGCTCATGAAAGAAACTGACGAAGACACAAAAGGATGGAAGAGCATTCCATGCTCATGGATCAGAAGAATAAACATTGTTAAAATGTCTACAATGCCTAGAGCAATCTATAGTTTCAATGACATTCTGATCAAAATTCTACCAGCATTTTTCAAAGTGCTGGAATAAACAATCTTAAAATTTGTATGGAACCAGAAAAGACCCCAAATTGCTAAGAAAATGTTGAAAAAGAAAAACAAAACTGAGGGTATCATGTTGCCTGATTTCAAGCTTTACTACAAAGCTGTGATCACCAAGACAGCATGGTACTGGCACAAAAACAAACACACAGATCCCTGGAACAGAGTAGACAGCCCAGATATAGACCCTCAACTCTATGGTCAAATAATCTTCGACAAGGCAGGAAAAAATATACAGTAGACAAAAAACAGTCTCTTCAATAAATGGTGCTGGGAAAATTGGACAGCTATGTATAGAAGAATGAAACTTGACCATTCTCTTACACCATACACAAAGATAAACTCAGAATGGATAAAGACCTCAACATGAGGCACAAATCTATCAAAATCCTAGAGGAGAACATAGGCAGTCATCTCTTCGACATCAGCCATGGCAAATTCTTTCAGGACATGTCTCCAAAGGCAAACGAAACAAAAGTGAAAATGAACTTCTGGGACTTCATCAAAATCAAAAGTTTCTGCACAGCAAAGGAAACAGTCAACAAAACAAAGAGGCAACCCACAGAATGGGAGAAGATATTTGCACATGACACTACAGACAAAGGGCTGATATCCAAGATCTAGAAAGAACTCCTCAAACTCAACACACAAAACAGATAATCATGTCAAAAAATGGGCAGAAGACATGAACAGACACTTCTCCAAAGAAGACATACAAGTAGATAACAGACACATAAAAAAATGTTCATTATCGTTAGCCATCAGGGAGACTGAAATCAAAATCACATTGAGATTCCACCTTACACCAGTTAGAATGGCCAAAATCAACAAGACAGTAAACAACAAGTGTTGGAGACGATGTGGAGAAAGGGCAACCCTCTAAAACTGTTGGTGGGAATGAAAATTGGTACAGCCACTTTGGAAAACAGTGTGGAGATTCCTTAAGAAATTAAAATAGTGGGCGCCTGGGTTGCTCAGTGGGTTAAGCCGCTGCCTTCGGCTCAGGTCATGATCTCAGGGTCCTGGGATCGAGTCCCGCATCGGGCTCTCTGCTCGGCAGGAAGCCTGCTTCCCTCTCTCTCTCTCTGCCTGCCTCTCCGTCTACTTGTGATCTCTCTCTGTCAAATAAATAAATAAAATCTTAAAAAAATATATTAAAAAAAAATAGAGCTAGCCTATTACCCTGCAACTGCACTATTGGGTATTTATACCAAAGATACAGACATAGTGAAAAGAAGGGCCGTCTGTACCCCAGTGTTCATAACAGCAATGGCCACAGTTGCCAAACTGTGGAAAGAGCCAAGATGCTCTTCAGCAGAGGAATGGATAAAGAAGATATGGTCCGTGTATACAATGGAGTATTATGCTTCCATCAGAAAGGATGAATACCCAGCTTTTGTATCAACATGGATGGGACTGGAGGAGATTATTCTGAGTGAAATAAGTCAAGCAGAGAGAGTTAATTATTATATGGTTTCACTTACTTGTGGAGCATAAGGAACAATATGGAGGACACTGGAAGATGGACAGGAGAAGTGAGTTAGGGGAAATTGGACAGGGAGACAAATCACGAGAGACTGTGGACTCTGAGAAACAAACTGAGGGTTTTGGAGGGGAGAGGCATGGGGGTTTGGGTGAGCCTGGTGGTAGGTATTATGGAGGGCACGTATTGCATGGACCACTGGGTGTGGTGCATAAACAATAAATCTTGGAACACAGAAAAAAATAAAAATAAATTTAAAAAAATTTATTCATGAAAAAATAAAACTCCCAATTAACAAATAGCATAAAGACTTGAACAGATACTTTGCCAAGGAGGATATACAGATGAAAAATGAACAAATAATTTTTCAACATCATTTATCATTAGGGAAATGCAGGTTAAAATCAAATGAGCTACCAGAATGGCTAAATAAATAACAATAGTGTTAATACCACATGTGTGTGAGGATATAGAACTAATCAACTCACTCATTTGTTACTGGTGGGACTAGAAAATGCTGTTATTGCATGGAGCACTGGGTGTGGTGCATACAAAATGAATATTGGAACACTTAAAAAAAAAAAAAAAAGAAAAGAAAATGCTCTGTCACTCTGAAAAACAGCATGTAGTTTCTCACAAAGCCATGTATGTACCCAGCATATAGCCCAACAATTGCACATTTGGGCATTTATTCCAGAAAAATGAAAACTTATGTTAACACAAATAGCTCTGTGTGTGTGTGTATACATATATATATATATATATATATATATATATATATATAACATATATATCCATATATATATATAACATATATATCCATATATATATATATATCCATAATAGCATAAAACCAAAAACAAGTAAAATTTTCTTCAGTAAATGAATTTTCTTCAGTAAATGAATGATTAAGCAATTTCTCATCAGTCATACACAGAATACTACTCAGCAATAAGAAAAAATGAACTTACGCTATACGAAATAAGTCTATCAGAGAAAGATAATTATCATGTCATCTCACTCATATATGGAATTTAAGAAAAAAAACAGAGGATCATAGGAGAAGAAAGCAAAAAATAAAACAAGACAAAACCAGAGAGTGAGATAAACCATGAGAAACTCTTAGTTAGAGGAAACAGACAGGGTTGCTGGAGGGGAGGGTGCTAGAGGGAAGGGGTAACTGGGTGATGCATAATAAGGGGGTCATGTGAGGTAATGAGCACCGGGTATTATATAAGACTGACCAATCACTGACCTCTACTTCTGAAACCAATAATACATTACATATTAACTAATTGAATTTAAGTTTCAAAAAAAGGAATGAACTATTGATACATGTCATAACTTGGATGTGGATAGGATGTTAATTAGAAAAGGCCAATCTCGAAATATCACATACCATACCATTCCATTTATATAACCCTGGAATGAAAAAATTATAGAGTTATTATACAGAGATAAGTAGTTGCCAGAAATTAGGGAGTAGGACAAGAAGGAAGGTAGCTGTGGCTAATAAAGGGTAGCTCAAGAAATTCTTGCAATTGGACTGTTCTGTATCCTGACTATTATAATAGTCACATGAATCTATACCCAAAATAAAATTACATGAAATTAAATACATAATCTGGTAAAACTGGTGAAATCTGAAAAAAGCCAGTATATTTATTTGATGTGTTTGGTATTTTTTTTAAAAGATTTTATTTATTTAGTTGACAAAGAGAGAGTGAGCACATGCAGGGAGAATGAGAGGCAGAGGGAAAAGCAGGTTCCCTGCTGAGCAAGGAACCCCATGTGAGGCTCGATCCCAGGACGCTGGGATCATGACCTAAGCCAAAGGCACATGCTTATCTGACTGAGCCACCCAAGTACCCCTGGCATTTTTTATTTAATTAATCAGTATTACGTTTCAGAGTGTGTATAATTCTGTAGTTACCATTAGGAGAAACTGGATTGAAAGCTATATATGTGATCTCTCTTTTTTATTTCTTACAAATGCATGTGAATCTATAATTATTTTGAAACAAAAGGTTAAAAGATATATGCATTAAATTTAAAAAAACACAATGAGATACCATTACATTCTATTAGAATAGCTGAAATAAAAACACCGACATCTCTGGGATGCCTGGATGCCTTGGTCAGTTAAGCATCAGACTCTTGATTTTGACTCGAGTCATGATCACAGCATGGTAGGGTCCAGCCCCACCCCCAGAGCTGCCACTAGCCCCCTCTGGGTCTAGGCTTAGGGAAGAGTAGTCTTCTCTCCCTCTGCCCTTGCCCCCACATACACATGCTCTCTCTTTCTCTCCTAAATAAATAAATTAATTAATTAATTAATTAAAAGACAAAACAAAACCACAATGACATCTCACGTCAGCAAGGAGGCAAACTAACTGAAGCTCTCTTATATTGCTGAGAATATAAAACGATAGTTCCTTTAGAAACAGTTTAGCACTTTTTCATAAAGTTAAACATACACTCCCTATATGACTCATCAATCCTACTTCTGGCTATTTTCCCTAAAGAAATAAGAGTTTATGTTCACATAAAAGATGGTACCTGGACATCTGTAGCAGTTACACACATAATTTCTAAAAACTGGCATCAATCCACATGGCCTTCACTGGGTGAATGAATATGAAAACTATCATATTGTATTTTGGGCCCTTGAAAGCTTCTGGATGAATCATAAAGGCATTATGCTGAGTGAAGGAAGCATTCTGTAAAAGATAAAACTAGAGTGACCAAGAATGTATCAATGACTTTCAGGAGCTAGTAGGGAGAGGACAGTGTGACTATAAAGGGATAGCATGAGGGAAATTTGGGGGGTGACAGAACGTATCCCGATTGTGGTGATACTCAAATGGAACTATGTAATTGATAAAATCCATAGACATATGTCCAAAAAAAAAGAATTATAGTATTTTAAATTTGAAAATATAAAATTGTTAAATAATAATGGTTTCTGGGTCTGTCAACTTAAACTAACTGCTTTCATTTATAGCAAATCCCCAGTCTAATTTTTTCAAGTCCAACCAGGGAAATCAATAAGTATTGAACACAAAGACTCATCACCACATGTCACTGAATGATGCCCAAGGGTTTTTTCCTAGAAACTCCTGAACATGATGTTAGGTTGAAGCTAGATATGAGCAGTGGAAGGAATGCCTGAGGCAGAGCTCTGAGTCCTTGACATGGGCTAGAGACCAGGATAGTGATAAATAGGTTACAAATTTAGAAGTGGAAAGGCACAACATCTTGGAACCCTTGTGAGTTCCAAGACTCTGGAAGCTTCCAGACTCCTTGGGACTAACAGACCAAGAGCTACAGATGGAGAGCAGGTACTCTCCTCTTCCACCTGTGTCCCAGAGTTACCCCTAGTCTCATTATAATGCATTTGCATCGCAGTTCTAGCGCTCCTCCCAGGAAGAAAGGCTGCCAAGAGGGTTCTGGTACAAAACCTAGAGTCAAAAACTCCCCCTCCCACCAAGTGGGAGGAATCCCTCAAGCAGCCTCCACTGTACCTCACAGCTCCTCCAGCCTAGAGAGACCTAATAATATCAAATCCCAGAAGAGCACAGCAGCAGGTTCTACCTGGAGGAAACGGCCTGCTCTCCCTTAGAGTCTACTGTTCCTTTAATAAAATTGCTTTCTGCTTTCACTTTGGGGGCTGCAGATCTCTAATTCTTTATTGTATCCATGCCAAGACCCAAGGCACAACAATTTTCATGCGCAACTATACCCTTTTCTTCTTTTACCAATGTCCTGTCTTCTTTAAACATTATACTTGCCAACCATCAATAACAGCCCCTAAAGATTAACCTTTTAATAGAGAAGATAGCACTGTTTCTACAATTCTTTTATGTGTGCTTTTCTGTTGCATTTGTTTGATTTCCCTCAGTAGACTTTAATATCATCAACAGTAGCTATCAAAGAATCAAAAACTCTCAGGTTTGGCAAAACACTAATTTAAAATATTTAAAATATTATAATTATACAACAAATATTTGCATCTCTTCTAAATACACACACTAAGTGAAAGTCTCTGAAGAGTACATGCATTAAAGCAATATCTCCCCTACTGATATCTCTTTTAGAAAATTCTTTTTTAATATTAATTCAAGAAAGTCATCAAATATTTATTAAGCAACTACTAACTGTTGGCACTTCTTTAAATTTTTAAAGCCAAAATGCTTTCCAAGAACTACTGTTCATACAGTAAATATATTTATGAAATATATATTGTCTATTTGTTTTAGCCACAGTACCTTGAGTGAGGTATGGTGAGACCAGAGGCATCTCTCCAGACAGAAGCCCCAAAGAGTTTTAATGTGTTGCTTTTATTGTTGTTGTTGTAGTAGCCCCAGTTCCCTGGGGAAAAACAGCATAAGGCCACTCAGGGAAGCACTACTCTGGGTCACAAGGCAGAGGAAGGGAGGGGAACTGTGAGCTAGCATCTTTATTGACGTTTCCATTGGAAGTGAAGGGTGAGGCAGGGCAAAGAGGTTTAGGAATAGTTAATTTGAATAATTTCAGCTAGGTTCTCAAAAACAGGGGTTGTCCCTGGATGTCTAGGGCCTGGCCCTGGGGCAAATAAGGTGAATGTACGGTGGCCAGCAGTGTGAGGGCCTTATAAGGAAGGTGACTGTGATGTGAACTTAATTGCTGCTCAAGAGGAACTGACCCAGCTCTACACCATCCTAGTTCCATTTACCACTGTCCTTCACATGAACTACTACAGTATCTTCTTAACTGCCCTCCTTATTTCCCACATTTACCCAGTACCAAATCCTCCTCCCCAATACAGCTCCCAGAATAATCCTTATAATACACAAAATCATATAACTCCCTAGCTTATAATACTTAGTGGCTTCCTATTCTTTAAGAGTAAAATTTATCATCTTCTGTGTGCTTTATTAGGTTCTGTTTCAGGATTTCTTTTCCTTTAGTGCCTGTGGTTCTTGGTCACACTGCTTAAAAGAATGAACATGGCAGATTAGACAAAAAGAGGTGGGTAGCAAAGTTTATTGAGTGTTAGTACAAAGCTCTGGAGGAGGGAGGGGGGACTCCAGAGGGTTGCCTTTGGAGTTTCTAAGTCTAGGGGTTTTTATGAGATCGCTGGTGGGCTGTGTTAATCTGATTAACGCTCCATGCGCCTGTGTTCATATACAGTTTTTGTCCATGTGCTCATCTACCTATCAGGAGGCTGTTCACAGGGGAAGGGGTGGAAGGCTCTTTTTAGGGTAGTGTGGAATAACAGGATTGAGTCTTTTTCCTTTTAAAGGTAGTTTCCTCGCCATGCACCTGCCTGCCTTTCTTCCCACTGTTTTCCATTAGTTCTATACCATTTGCCACTCCCAAATACTCTCAGTAACTTTCTAACCTCATCTTTTATAGTTTTCCTGTTAACTCATCCATCTTTAGTAAGAAAGGCCCCTGTGCTTCTATGTTAGGGCCTTTGAACTTGCTATTCCTGCTGCCTGATATATTCATTTCCTAGAGATTTTCACTGAGTGCTCTTTGGTCTCTTTCTATTCTTGATTCAAAAAACAACTTCTCATGAAAACTGAATCTATCAGTCCTTTACAAAATTTAAATACTATGTAACATGTTCCATCCCCTATCTTCCATTATTTTCCTCTATAATATATCCCATCTAACATACATGAGGATGAATGAGAATGTGAGAAATTTCAAGTCAGGCATGCTAATCAGGAAACTATTGTAATAGCTGAAAAATAATTGCAAAATAAAACTGTGGCGGCTACAGTGGCATTACTGGGAAAGACCAGTTGTAAGTTAAAGAGATAGAACATTCAAGAGACAAAGAATTCTTGACTAATTCAATATAATGATAAGAGAAAAAGATCATTTCCTGATTTCTGGATTTGGTGATTTGGCAAATGACACTACCAGTTCCAGAAATTCAAACTACAGGAGAAAAAACTGGATTTGTGGAAAAGGGTGGCGGTTAATGGGTTCCAGACAGGCAATATTGAGTTTAAGTGACACTGGAATATTCTGAGGAGAGTTTCCAAAATGATATATTGCTCTAGAACTTCCTAAAATAAACCATAATGGGCTGGATTTCCAGATTAGGGTAAAGAAAATAGCTCAAGTTCTGAAAATGACTCAAGTTCGACAAGAAGCCAGAAATAGAGTAAGAAAAGAATAGCAGAGAAGGAAAGGGACAGATAGGGGAGAGAAGGGAAGACAGGAGAGACAAGAATGAGATTTCAGAAACATCTGAAAGGATATTCAGGTTAAAGCAGCTTTAGGATTAAAGCAAAGAAATAGGAACTGTAAAAGACTAGGAAAGGGTATGAAAACAAGAGAAAAAAAGAGCATTTTTAAGAGAAGGTAGACATCAACAATCTCAAGTGTCTCATGGGAAATAGATAATTGAGATTTAACTTTCCATGGCCATTGGATTTTGTCATTAGGAGCTCACTAGGGATTCCTGATGAGTTCTACCGTTATTCACTGGAATCATGTAGAAAATAGAATCCATTATCTTCCACACCAAAACCTTTCAAATAATTGAAATCAGCTATTTGAGGCTTTTTTTTTTCTTGAGGTTTTCTTCTCAAAACTAAGCATGTTTTGATATTTAAATATCAAACTCAGTTTGCTGAAAGACTGCAAAAGTTTTACTCTGGCCACTCCCGTTTGTATCTCATGGCACCTAGTCTCTCCCACTGATATCTTAAGGCGCTTAGTTGAATGTTTAAGCGCTACAAACAGCTGGATCTTCAGCAATTTTATCTGAAAGGGACTTTGAGTCTCCAAAATTGAAGACTTGGTTTTAAAAAGGAGAATCATTTAATCTGATAATAATTAGATTGTGAAAATCTAAAATCTTAAAGAAAAAAGTGGAAAGGAATTGCTTGGAAGTTAAAATTACAAAGTTAAGCCCATTGGAGATTTCTTTATTACCTGAACTTGCCTAAGAAAGGCCTCCAATTTACTATAGTTAATAATAAATAATTAAAATAATGCATCAATGCATCACCTGTATCATTTCTATCTAGATAAAAAGGTCTCAATGTCTCTTTTTTAAAGAGGGAGTGCTTCTTCATATTCTATACAGATATGTTCTGAGACCCTAGTAGATGCCTGAAATGACAATAGTACCAAGCCTTTATGTGTATTATGCTTTTTCCTAATAATACCTGCTTATGATAAAATTTAATTTATAAATTAGGCACAATAAGAGATTAAAAACAATAGCTAATAATAAAATAGAAGAACTGTAACAATATACTGTGATAAAAGTTATGTGAATGTGGTTTCTCAAAAAATCTTATTGTGTTGTACTCACCCTTCTAATGATGATGTGAGAGAATAAAATGCCCACGTGCTAAGATAAGGTGCGGTGAATACAGGCACTAGGACATCGCTCTAGGCTATTACTGACTTTCTGACCACATGTGAGGGGAGGATCATCTGCTTCTGGATCACAGAACAACACGGGTGACTGAAACCACAGAACATAAAACCATGGATAAGGAGGGACTAATGTAATCTGAACTTCAGGAAAATTCATTAGATGCTTTTAAAATCACAGAGAACAAGATAAGAAATAGTCCACTATGTATGAGAAACACAAAGGTAGCTTCCCATTTATTTTTGGTATCTAAATTAAAAAATACTTGAAAATAATGAAGGAAAATTTGATGGAGTGAGATATTTGTATAGTACATTAGTTTATCTAAAAATAAAGTATACTTTCAAAGAGATTTTGGAATGTTAAAATATTTTACATGCATTATGATTTTATGACATATACATTGCAAGATACTACCAGCATTTGGTTAAAACACTTATGCCTCACTTTAAATGAATTAGCCATATTCACAGTTCTGAAGAACTGGATTTTTGTGCATTTGCTGCCACAAAACTGATTTGTAAAGGAAATTACAATTTATCCTTAAACATAAAATCAAATAAAAAACTTCTCAGTGGCTACCTCTAGAGATTGCATTACTGTGCAAACTTAGCTAAACTGGAATGCCACTTCCCAAATCTCTCTCTCCGTTATTGGTAGAACAGACCATGCAAGAAATCTGCAAGAGATCTGAAAGGTGGAAGAGAAGCACCTGCCATGTTTACACTTGAAAATTCAGTGTAGTATTAAATCTAATGCAGGTCAAGTAAGCTATTGGGGATCTTTTGCTAGGGTGATCAACATTTCTGATTTAACTGAGATTGTCCCAGTTTCTGTACTGCTAAGCCTCCTATCCTGGGAAACCCCTCAGTCCTGGGAAAATCAGGACAGTTGGTTGCTCTACTCCTGGCCTGTCTTGGTGGGACTCATCTCCTCCAGCCCAGAGTGAACTGAACTTGGACTGGACTTCTTTAATTTCTCTGACTCCTAACATACTTAACTTCATGAAGAAAGGCATTATCTTTTCCAGCAGGTCACCCAATCATCAAAATTAGAAGCTAGGATATAATAAAAGAAAGATGGTCTTATTCTGTTTGACCTTATTCTTCCAGTCATCAGTGGAAGTTTCATTTGCCTTTGTTTCTCCCCATCTTCAGGTCTGTTTCTTTTTCTCTTTAGTGTTGTCTGCTCCACTGCCTGCCTGGCAGCCTACAGACCAGAAACAAACACAGAAATAATAGCCATAATAAACTGTTTACCAAAATCCCATAACTGCATCATGTTGAATCCCTATAATAAACTACTTACTTCATATCACCTCTCTGCTTCTCTGCTCAATAATTGATATATCACCAATGATTTTGTCCAGTCATCACCTAGAGAATAAACATAGCTATTTTAGCAGTAATAATACTTATTCCTTGTATCACTATAGTACTGTATTGCTATTAAGTACTTATATAATATATGAATTTATTGGTCACAAAATTGGAAAGTAGAACTTATATTAATATATCTATTATAAAAAGGCATATGAAATAAAACTTTGCTCTTTTTTGTTATTAGTAATTTCTCCCCTCTAGAAAGTAATTAAAATGGCCATTTAGCTGGACATTTAGATTATACAATCTCTCCTACCATTCTCAAGAGTCAATGTGTAGAACACGTACAATGGTAACCAAATGATGAATAATCATCTTATGTTAGAGAATCCAACTTCTGTCTTAGCAGTTAAATCAACTTTCTTATTCCAATTTACCTGAATCTTAATCCAAGTTAGCTAGTTAGCTTTTTTTTTTGGACCAGTAAGTTTAATTTTAAGTACCTAAGAAAGAATTTAGGATTTATTGATTCAAAACCACGAGTCAACATTCTTTATTCAAGACTTTAATGCCAATATCCTTATTTTAGGTTTGAATATTTTTTCTTAGGCATTAACAATACACTTAATCTGGTCTTCTATAATCCATTTTTATAACACAACTATTCAATAGCATTTTTTTTCTTCCTTTTCGGCTTCTCATTTACCCTGTGCTCTCTTCTTGCATGACTGCTCCCTAAACCAAACTGCCCCAAAACCTGCATAACCTTAAGGTCTCTCCCATGAGTTCTATAGTTTATTTTATGGCATCTGTCTTTGCCCATATATTTAAATGGTGATCATTTGTTCACAAGACCTACACTTAAATCCAAAATAAAGGAGAAACATAATGTGTTACTTCAACACAGAAATTTGATATCAATACAGAAATCTGATATCAAATATCATATTTAATTTGATAAAATTAAAAGTCATTTTACACACACACACACACAGAATAGAAAGACCTACCTTAAATTGAAATTTTCTCTCAGAAATCAGAATTTGGAAAGGAAGCCAGCTATTACTATGTCAATTTCACGATGTCCTGGAGGTACTGACCAGTGCAAAGAGGCAAGGGAGAAAAGGAAATAAAGTTATTATTATTTACAGAAAATATAATTACCTACAGTGAAAAATCAAACACATCAACCAATAAACTATTCAAAGTAAAAATGAATTTAGCAATGTTGATGGATATAAGATCAATAAACAAAATCAATTACATTTCTATATGCTAGCAACAAAACTTCAAAATAAAACTTGAGGACACTATCACTCATAAAGTCTGTCAAAAAACATTAAATGTTTGATAATAAATTTAACAAAAATTATGCAATCCTCTACAAAATAATAGAAAACATTATTAGGAGAAATTAAATTAAAGCACAGTAAGTGTGAAAGATGTTTCTAATACAAATACTTGATATACTACTAGCATCTGGATACATAAAACACAAGTAACATGAAAATGAAAGATGAAAGATGACCAATGAAAGTAAGAGCAAAAGACTATTCATAGGCACTTCCCAAAGTCCAAATAGCCAGTAAGAAAGTTCTCAGGCTCATTATTTATCAGAGAGTGTAAATAAAATCACAAGAGACTATAATACCCCAACATGCTTATAACACATGTTCACTAGTGTTGACTATGTGCCAGGTAATATTCCAAGTGATTTACACATATTAGTTTCACTAATCCCCACAATGATGTTAGTACTATTATTACCATCCCTGTTTTTCAGATGAGGGAACAAGGCAGGAAAGGGATAAGAAACCATCCAAAGTAAAAAAGCTACTAAGTAAAAGAGTGGGTAATGAAAGGAGCTCCGACTCAAGCCCAGGGGGATTAGCTATGATGTCCACATGTTTAACTTAAGTTATACCACTTTCCAAACTAGAAGGGTAAACATAAATTGAGTCAGACTATAAAATATTTTTGAAGAGTAATAAACAAGATCTAACCACTGTAAAATATATACCTTACTTTTTAAGTAGAAAGATATAAAATATATTTTTCTGGAATTGATATATCATTTTACTGAAATTCAAATTAAAACCTCATTGTTTGTCTCTTGAGTGAAATAAGTCAAGCAGAGAGAGTCAATTATCATATAGTGGAGCACAAGAAATAACATGGAGGACATTAAGAGAAGGAAAGGAAAAGTGAATTGTGGGAAATCCACAGTCTATGACTGTGAACTCTGAGAAGCAAACTGAGGGTTTTGGAAGGGAGGGGGATGGGGGTTGGGTGAGCCTGGTGGTAGGTATTGTGGAAGGCACATATTGCTTGGAGCACTGGGTGTGGTACATAAACAATGAATCTTGGAACACTAAAAAAATAAAATTAAATGGAAAAAAAAGAATAGAAAAATGCAATTTACACTTTACAAAAAAAAAAACCTCATTGTTTTATTCTGTTGGGAAATGGGTAGAAGTCATCTTAATATTAATAAGAAATAAAAGAAATCATTAGAATAGCCATGAAAAGTATGAAGTGATGTACAAAGGACTTATTAATGAAGAACTTGAGTTATGAGATATAAGAAAATTCTATAAAACCATTGTAATCAAATCAATATGACACTGAATTTATAGTACTCAAGTCAATATGACACTGAATTTATAGTATTCAGCAGGAGAGACAAATAACTCGACTGGAAGAGAGAGTCTACAGAGAATTTAATGATTATAGTAGGCAGAATCTAAGACCTCCCTCAAGTTTCCAATCTCTGTGTGTATACACTCTGTATATTGCCCTTCCACTGAGTATAGGCGGAACTTGTAAAAATGGTAAGATTTCATTCCCATGACTAGGTTACATTATATGGGAAAGGGATTTTGCAAATGTAACTAAAATCCTTAATCAGTTGGTGTTGAGTTAAAATCAAAAGTGATAGTACCATCTGTGAGTCTGGCCTTTCAGGCTTACTCTGCTGGGATTGACTGAAGTGGGAAAGATTATCTTGCTGCCCTGGAAGCAGCAAACAGACATGCTGGTCACTCCCTATCGTGAAGGCCACATCAAGAATCTGAGAATGACTTTTAGGAGTTTAGAACCTCCAGGTGACAACCAGCAAGAAGGTGGTGACCTCTGTCTTATAAATGTAAAGAACTAAATTCTGTCTAAACCAGTAAGCACAGGGGAGTCCATGCCTCAAAGGACATCAAGGTTCCAGACAACACCTTGATTGCAGACTGATGAAACTGTAAACAGATTAGTAGCTAATTCATGCCTGGACTCCTGACACACAGAAACTTTGACATAATAAATATGCATTATTTAAGCTGCCAAATTTTTAGTAATGTTATGCAATAATAAAAAACTAACACAATGACAAAACTGATATTTCAATACGATGTAAGAAGATTTTTTGTTTCATAAGTTATACCAGAAAACTATATACCTGAAAAAAGAGAAAAATTTGAGTCTTATCTCCTACCATGTTTAAAATATATTCAGAATACTATAATAAAATGTGTTAAAAAAATACAAAAAAGGACACTTTATGCACAGTTTAATTGGGGAAAACATTCTTAACCAAGGAGGAAATCCAGAATCTAAGGAAGAAGATATATTTATCCAAATAAATGTTTAAAATCTTTGCCATGGCAAAAGTTATAATCAAGTTAACAAGCAAGATTAGACTTTGATAAGTATTTACAAAACATAGTATCAAAATGTGATTATAAGTAAAATATACATTGAACTCATAAACTAAAAGAGAAAGACAGACCCTAATAGAAAATGGACAAAGGAACCTAATAGAAAATGGGCAAAGGAGAAGAAGCTGTTAGCAAAACATCAACAAATAACAAACATTCTAACTCACTACATGTCAGGAAAACAAAAATAAGGAAATGATATTACTTAATCTAGCAAAAAAAAAATTTTTTAAGCATAGGACCTAATGTTTGTAGGGATACAAGAAAAAAACTTATTCTTACTGGTTGAAATGTAAATTTTTCTAGTCATCTTGAAAAAGCAAACTGGAAACACCTCTTAAAACTTCAGGACAGAACAAGCTCACTCCTGAAAAATTAACTTCAAAAAATAAAAGTACCAACCTGTAAGCATATAAGTAATCAGAGGATATGGGTGGCTGATTTTTATTAACGTGCTATTTATTTTATTTTCACAACTGACTTCTATTACTGCTATAATTTGGAAAACTGCAAGTAAGGAATATCATTAGAGAAAGAGAGAGAATAATAGTAAGAATGGCTGGTATTTCTATAATAATTACTATGTGTTAACCACTACAAACATTTTATATATATTAACTGATCTTTTTGATAATCTTATAAGGTAAGTACTAATATTGCTTTGAAATATGAATTGTTCAAAAACACACGACTAAATAGTAGTAAATACAAACACAGAGAGGAAGTCTGATTTCAAAATCTTCAACTTTCAACCACTCAATCTACATACTATTGTACTACAAGCAAAAGATGAGAAAAGAACTCTTTAAGAACCCCAGAAAAGAATGTTAGAAATCTAGCATGGTAGTTGACATGTTTTTATGTAAATATCTTCTGAGACATTAAACTCCAACTGCCAGGAGGATTTGAAGACAGACATCTGCGTTACAAATATGAAAAGTCAAAGATGCTTTCTAAAATGAACTTTAGTTGCCAAATGTACAGCATATCCATGTCAAAAAGACAAAAACAAAATGTAATAACTCTTATACAAATCTCTGGGATCATGCTATATTTAATCTATCCTTCCTGTTTCTTAAAGCAGGAAGGATAGATTAAATATAGCGTGAGAACTGAGGAGATTAGTGTTTAGTATGAGATGGGTTTCTTATAAATGTACTTGCTGTCAACTTCTCCAGCTGGAAAATCTGGAGAAATAAACACAAACCAAACACAGCAATAAAAGATAATCTTTTACAGTTAATCAGACTTGAACTATTTTGTAAATAAAATTTAGGGTATCTCTTCAAAATTATATGTGATATGAACTGTAAGAAAGGAATGGATAGTGTGAAATCTGTGTAGACTAAATAATGACACCTCCCCTAAAAAATAATTAAGCAAGTTTATCTTAAAATAAAATTTCAATACAGCATCAAATCTTTGATGATCATTTAATGCCAAGAGATGCTTTTCTTTATTAAAAATGATTACTCAGGCATGACTTTAATAATTTATCTAGGAAAAACTATAAAGCAAACTTAAATCCCAAACCTGTTTGCATGTCCTTCCATGTCAATGTCATGGGAAGACTAACAAACCAAAAAATATTTAAAATTCTATTCCAACCGACTGCTCAATTTCCCCTCTTAATAATAATTGTTAGAGGAAATTTTCTACTACCTTTCATGTTAGATGTATTTTTAAGACAAGCAGTGAAACTTTATCTGTTATCTCCATAGTATTCTCAGGCCCCCTCATGGAAATATGAGAGAAATATCTGAAGAGAGAATTAGCATCAAATTCTATTTAAATATACGTCATTATCTTCTCAAAGTTCATCCTTCAAATTGGCTTAGGTATTGGAATGTAATGAAATTGGAATTTAATTCCTTTCAAAGGAAATGAAATAATTATTCCCTTGACTAAAAACAACCTCACATCTATTTTGCTACTAAGGCAACTAATTTTAAGAAATTCTTAAATTTGGTAATTTTTATACCATCAGTAAATGGGCATCAAGCCACAACAGAAGAAAATTTTCACTTGTCAACAATATGGTCATTCCTTTCTGGTAGAATGTCTTGTCTCTACTGCGGGGCTATTTAATTGTAGTTCTAGAAGAGCCCAGCTCAGAATTCTGACACAGCAAGGAGACAGCTGCTCACCATTCCAAGAAATCCATCCCAGTCTTTTTAGCTGTGACATGTGTTTCAATTAACACCAGCTTCTACAGAAGCAGTTGATGAACAGGGGAGTGGTATTGGTACATGCTGATTGTTATGGTGGATCACGTGGGATTTTTTCATAGGTAAGAAAGGCAGAAGAGAGGGAACAGAATTAGAACTTTTATCAGGAAAGGAAATAATCCCTCAACCTGGCTGCTGCACAGACAGGAGGCCTTTCATCTGTATTTTAAAAGCTCCTTCCCAAGGGCCTCCGCCCCTCTTCGAAAGTCTTTCCTGTCTCACAGCTCCATCTGCACCCAACTTCTCTCAATGGCCAAAAGCCAGCATATCCACTTAGTTGTATTTGTGAATTTTGAGATCCTTTGAGCACCCTACTGTCCACATGCTCCAAATTAGCTCCAGAAGCCGCAATTACTGTCCCTTGAGGACTCTGGATATAAAGTTACTTAGGTTTTCAGTGATCTGCCCCTAAAATCATTTTCCCATAGGCTCTATGATTTCAAATGTGTGAAAGAAAGATCTTTTCTGTATACCCTGTTATAGCAGAATACCTTTATTGCTAAAAGGCATTTATGGCTAATGGGGAACTAATTATTGGCATTTAGATATTATAAAGACATAACATAATAATGTTTACTAGAATAAAAATTGTACTTCTTTAAAAGAACTGTTATAAAAATGATCACTCCGGAGACAGTTTGCCATCAAATAATTTGCTTTATTAGTGAACTAAGGTTTATATTTAACCTCAAAGAATATACTAGAAATATATGGTACCATGGACACACTGCTTTCTACATTTTAGTCTGATGCCTGGCATATACTACATACTAGAATGTGATCTATAGCATGAGATCACAAAGGCAGGCCTCAATCCCCATTAGCTCCAGCTGCTTTAAACATACACTTTGGAAGATAGGGTAAATTGGTCATCATTGGCCATTTCTCCCAATAATCAGTTCCTCCTCCAGATCAAGACTCCCAATTGCCCAGAAAATTTTGCTATTCTGATATAAGACAGCTGTTCTCAAAAGGAGGGAATCACAATAAAATGAGAAGGTGAAACTTGAAAAATGAGCACCAGAAAGCCTAGCACACATCAAAGACAGAAACTTTGGAATAAAGAAGAATATAAGGGGAGGGAATATGGTATTAAATTTCCTCATGTTGTGAAAGACTTCCCTTGGACAGGTTATTAAGAACACTCAAAACATGGGACATTTTTTAAAACAACAATTATTGCCATCATTTAGATTGTAAATAAGGGCATCTTCTCATGTCTCTATAATATTCCTTCCCACTTGCTGACTAATTGAATTTTTCTAAAAGAAGGCATAAATCAGAGTAAAAGGACGTGTACTGAGGAATATTAATACATATTTATGTACATATATGCTCAAATTTATATAAAGGATGCTCTTTATCAGTACTGATCTTTAAAATAAAATTTAGAAGTAGCAGTGAATTTGGGTGCTAAGCTCTCTATATCACAGAGATATTAAATTCTGTCTACAAATACAAATAAGTTCTTGCAAGTCAATAGTAAACGTTTAGTCTTGTGGAGCATAAAGATGGTTTATGGGCCATGATTGGTAACTTGTCGGAGGTCACATTTTGACAAACAAAATTTAATAGCTACTTGATTTTTAGTTAAGACTTGCTTTAGGTATATGAATTGTTGGGTCTGAAAATTATTATGGGACATTATTTAAATTAGTGGCAATTTAAATATCAAATTTAGAATTGGCAAAGGAATTGGCAAAAGAACAAACATATAAGATCAAGGGAACAGAACTGACAGAACTACACATATATGGTCAATAATATGTGGCAAAGGTGCAACATAATTCAATGGAAAAAGAACAGTCTTTCCAACAAATTGAATATGCATATTTTCCCTGTCACTACCCTGAAAATGAACCTCAACCTTTATATCACACCCCATGTGAAGAACAACTCAAAATGGATCATAAACCTAAATATAGAATCTAAAGCTACAAATTTTTTTTTAATTTTTTATTTTTTATAAACATATTTTTATCCCCAGGGGTACAGGTCTGTGAATCACCAGGTTTACACACTTCACAGCACTCACCAAAGCACATACCCTCCCCAATGTCCATAATCCCCCCCCCCTCCCCCCACCCCCCCCCCCCCCCAGCAACCCTCAGTTTGTTTTGTGAGATTAAGAGTCACTTATGGTTTGTCTCCCTCCCAATCCCATCTTGTTTCATTTATTCTTCTCCTACCCACTTAAGCTACTAATTTTTTTTAAAGATTTTATTTATTTATTTGAGAGAGTGAGAGAGCATGAGCAGGGTGTGGGGGGTGTGCAGAGGAAGAAGCAGGCTCGCCATTGAGCAGGGAGCCCTATCAGGGCTCGATTCCAGGATCATGACCTGAGCTGAAGGCAGACACTTAACTGAATGAGCCACCCAGCTGTCCCTGAAGCTACCGAATTTTTAACACACAAAAGTAATTTTGTGATATTGAGTTAGACAAAGATTTCTTACTACATTATGGTTAATTTTATGTGTCTACTTATTTGAAATATAGTGAATATAGTTAGCTGTTTGGCCAAACATAAGTTTAGACATTGCTATAAAGATACTTTTTAAATGTGACTGACATTTATAATCAGTTGACTTTAAGTTACTTTCCATAAAGTAGATGAAGCTCAACAAATCAGCTGAAAGCCAGAAGAGCAAAGGCTAAGGTTTTCTGAAGGAGTTCTACCTCCAGACTACAACATAGAAATTCAGAGTTTCTAGCCTTCAGATAGAAGACTACAGTATCAACTCTCTTTTTTTTTTTTAAGATTTTATTTATTTATTTAACAGAGAGAGATCACAAGTAGGCAGAGAGGCAAGCAGAGAGAGAGGGGGAAGCAGGCTCCCTGCTGAGCAGAGAGCTTGATAGGGGGCTCGATCCCAGGACCCTGAGATCATGACCTAAGCTGAAGGCATAGGCTTAACCCACTGAGCCACCCAGGTGCCCCCCCCCTTTTTTTAAATTGTGGTTAAAAGAATATACATATGAGATGTACTCTCTTAAGAAATTTTTAAGTGAACAATAAGTATTGTTAATTATAAGTACAATATTGTAGAGCAGATCTCTAGAACTTTTTCATCTTGCAGTACTAAAACTTTATATCCGTTTAACAACTCCCCATTTCCACTTCCCCAGCTTCTGGCAATTGCCATTCCCCTTTGTTTTTCTATGAGTTTGACTACTTTATACATCTCATACACATGGAATCATGCAGTATGTGTCCTTATGTGACTGGCCTATTTTATTTAGCATTATGTCCTCAAACTTCAGCCATGTTGAGGCAATGACAGGATTTTCTTTTTTATGGCAAAGTAATATATCAGTGTATGTACATACCACATTTTTTTAATCCATTCATTCATCAACGGATATTTAGTGTGTTTCTTTTTTTTTTTAATTTTTTAATTTTTTATTTTTGATAAACATATATTTTTATCCCCAGGGGTACAGGTCTGTGAATCACCAGGTTTACACACTTCACAGCACTCACCAAAGCACATACCCTCCCCAATGTCCATAACCCCACCCCCCTTCTCCCAACCCCCCTCCCCCCAGCAACCCTCAGTTTGTTTTGTGAGATTAAGAGTCACTTAAGGTTTGTCTCCCTCCCAATCCCATCTTGTTTCATTTATTCTTCTCCTACCCACTTAAGCCCCCATGTTGCATCACCACTTCCTCATATCAGGGAGATCACATGATAGTTGTCTTTCTCTGCTTGACTTATTTCGCTAAGCATGATATGCTCTAGTTCCATCCACGTTGTTGCAAATGGCAAGATTTCATTTCTTTTGATGACTGCATAGTATTCCATTGTGTATATATAACACATCTTCTTTATCCATTATTTAGTGTGTTTCTACCTCTCAACTATTATGAACAATGTTGCAATGCACATAGGAATTCTTTTTTTTTTTTTTAAGATTTTTCATTTATTTATTTGACAGACAGAGGTCACAAGTAGGCAAGGGGCAGGAAGAGAGAGAGGAAGGGAAAAGGCTCCCTGCTGAGCAGAGAGCCTGATGCGGGGCTTGATCCCAGGACCCTGGGATCAGAACCTGAGCTAAAGGCAGAGGCTTTAACCCACTGAGCTACCCAGTGGGTATGGATTCTTGAATCCATATCTCTTGAAACCTGTTGCCTGCTGGCTTGCCCTGTTAATTTCAGATTTACCAGCCCTTATACCCACAATAATGTGACCCCATTCTTTAAATCGCTCTCTTTTTCCCTGTCTTTATATCTCTCTCCTTCCCTCTCCTTCTTTCTCATAATAAATCTTACTGGTTGTCTAGAAAACCCTGACTAATACAATAAGGAAATGAAAAGACAAATCAAAGACCAGGAAAAAGCTCTGCAAAATACCTATACTGAATCTACCTAAGCAATTTTTAATATTCAATAGTAAGAAGAGAAGCAATTTAGTGGGCAAAAGATTTGAACAGACATTTCACTAATGAATATATATGAATGGCCAATAGGGATTCTAAATAAGCACATAAAAAAGTACTCAACATAGTCATTTGGTAAACAAATTAAAATCACAATTAGATAACATTTTTGCATCTACTTCAATGGTTAAAATTTAAATCTGGTATCTTTATCCAAAGATAAAGATTTGGACAAACTGGAGCTCTTACACATTGCTTTTGAGAGTATAAATGGCACGGCTGCTTATATTATGAATATACACCTACCATATGACCCAGCAATCCCACTCTTACCAAGGGAATTAAAAACATATGTCCAGGGACACTTGGGTGGCTCAACTAGTTAAGCAACTGAATCTTACTTTTAGCTCAGGTCATGATATCAGGGTTGTGAGATCCAACCCCACAGTGTACTCGCACTCAGTGTGGAGTCTGCTTAAGACTCTCTCTCCTTCACCTCTCCACCCCCACCTTTCTCTTTCAAATAAATAATATCTTTAAAAAAAGTCTACACAATGACTTGTAAATAAATGCGTTAGCATTTTAATTTCTAATCACTCAAAACTGGAAATATCCCAAACATCCTTCAATTGGTAAATGTATATAGTATATCTACACAGTAAAATATTACTCAGCAATAAAAAGCAATGAACTTCTGATACATACAAAAACTTGGATCAATTTCAAAAGCAGTATACTGAATGAAATGTAAAAAGACACAGAAACTTGAAATCAGGCAACGTGATACCCTCAATTTTGTTTTTCATTTTCAACATTTCCTTAGCAATTTGGGGTCTCTTCTAGTTCCATACAAATTTTAGGATTGTTTGTTCCAGCACTTTCAAAAATGACGGTAGAATTTTTATCAGGATGGCATTGAAAGTATACATTGCTCTAGGCAGTATAGACATTTTAACAATGTCTATTCTTCTGATCCATGAGCATGGAATGCTCTTCCATCCTTTTGTGTCTTCGTCAGTTTCTTTTATGAGTGTTCTGTAGTCCCTTGAGTACAGATCCTTCACCTCTTTGGTTAGGTTTATTCCCAGGTATCTTACGGTTCTTGGTGCTATAGTAAGTGGAATCGACTCTCTAATTTCCCTTTCTATATTTTCATTGTTAGTGTATAAGAAAGTGACTGATTTGTATACATTGATTTTGTATCCTGCTGCATTACTGAATTGATGTATGAGTTCTAGTAGTTTGGAGATGGAGTCTTTTGGGTTTTCCATATGAAGTATCATGTCATCTGTGAAGAGAGAGTTTGACTTCTTCTTTGCCAATATGAATACCTCTTACTTCTTTTTGTTGTCTGGTTGCTGTTGCTAGGACTTCAAGTACTATATTGAACAATAGTGATGAGGGTGGACATCCCTGTTGTGTTCCTGATCTCAAAGAGAAGGCTGTCAGCTTTCCCCCATTGAGAATGATATTCTTTGTGGGTTTTTCATAGATGGATTTTATGAAGTTGGGGAATGTTCCCTCTATCCCTATACTTTGAAGCATTTTAATCAGGAATGGATGCTGTATCTTTTCAAACACTTTTTCTGCATGAATTAAGAGGACCATATGATTCTTCTCTCTTCTCTTACTGATTTGTTCTATCACATTGATTGATTTGCAAATGTTCAGCCACCCTTGTATCCCATGGATGAATCCCACCTGTTCGTGGTGAATAATCTTTTTAATGTACTGTTGGGTCCTCTTAGCTAGGATCTTATTGAGAATCTTGGCATCCGTACTCATCAGGGATATTGGTCTGAAATTCTCACAAAGCTGTGATCACCAAAACAGCATGGTACGGGCACAAAAACAGACACAGAGATCAGTGGAACAGAGTAGAGAGCCCAGATATGGACCCTCAACAGTATGGTCAAATAGTCTTCAATGAAGCAGTAAAAAATATACAGTAGAAAACAACAACAACAACAGTCTCTTCAATAAATGGTGCTGGGAAAATTGGACAGCTATAAGTAGAAGAACAAAACTTGACTATTCTCATACACCATACACAAAAACAAACTCAAAATGGATAAAAGACCTCAATGTGAGGCAGGAATCTATCAAAATCCTAGAGGAGAACATAGGCAGTCACCTCTTCGACATCGGCCACAGCAACTTCTTCCAAGACACGTCTCCGAAGGCAAAGAAAAGAAAAGTGAAAATGAACTTCTGGGACTTCATCAAGATCAAAAGTTTCTTCACAGCAAAGGAAACAGTCAACAAAACAAAGAGGCAACCCACAGAATAGGAGAAGATATTTGCATATGACACTACAGACGAAGGGCTGATATCCAAGATCTAGAAAGAACTCCTCAAACTCAACACATACAAAACAGATGATCATGTCAAAAAATGGGCAGAAGACATGAACAGACACTTCTCCAAAGTAGACATACAAGTAGCTAACAGACACATGAAAAAATGTTCATCATTAGCCATCAGGGAGATTCAAATCAAAACCACATTGAGATTCCACCCTACACCAGTAAGAATGGCCAAAATCAATAAGACAGTAAACAACAAGTGTTGGAGATGATGTGGAGAAAGGGTAACCCTCTTAAACTATTGGCGGGAATGAAAGTTGGTGCAGCCACTTTAAAAAACAGTGTGGAGATTCCTTAAGAAATTAAAAATAGAGCTACCCTATGACCCTGCAATTGTACTACTGGGTATTTACACCAAAGATACAGATATAGTGAAAACAAGGGTCATCTGTACCCCAGTGTTCATAGCAGCAATAGCCATAGTCACCAATCTGTGGAAAGAACCAGATGCCCTTCCACAGATGAATGGATAAAGAAGATATGGTCCATGTATACAATGGAGGATTATGCCTCCATCAGAAAGGATGAATACCTAACTTTTGTATCAACATGGATGGGACTAGAGGAGATTATGCTTAGTGAAGTAAGTCAAGCAAAGAGAGTCAATTATCATATGGTTTCCCTCACTTGTGGAGCATAAGGAATAACACAGAGGATATTGGGAGATGAAGAGGAGAAGTGAGTTGGGGGAATTCGGAGGGGAGAGATGAACCATGAGAGACTGTGGACTCTGAGACAAACTAACGGTTTTGGAGGGGAGGGTGGTGGGGGGCTGGGTGAGCCTGGTGGTGGATATTATGGAGGGCATGTACTGCATGAAGCACTGGGTGTGGTGCATAAACAACTAATTTTGGAACACTGAAAAAAAATAAATTTTAAAAAAACTGAATAGAAAGAAGCATTTGGTATACAGGAAAATTATAAAGTAGAATTCATTGTGAGATAATTTCACGGAATAAGAGGAACTTAAACTATGCTTTTGTGTAGCCAGAGTAGAAAAACAGAAATAAAAGGAATAACCATACCACCTGGCAGCACAGATAACCACAACTGCTGCTACTGCCAAGTGAATAGCTAGACTGCAGTTACTCATAGTCCTAGAGCCACTAGTATCGTTACAACAGAAATGTTTTCTATGCTGAGAACAGGCTCTTTGGGTCCTGGAGAGCAGACCTGGTTAAATGAAGTCAATAATTAAAATTAATCATGTTAAATCTGCAAGAAACATGCAACTTATAAAGTGCAGAAGTAGAATCCAGTAAAAAGGCTGTATAATTAATAGATACATCCTGTGGGAAGCCTTAAGTTTAAGATAATAAGGAGTATTATCTCTCAGAAGCTCTCCAGCAAGCTTAAACTCCAGGTGCCCTACTCATGAACACACCATTTATTGTTTCTTCCACCTTTCCTGCTTTACTTACTTCCCTCCTCTTTCAACATGAATTCCAGAATTATCTTCGTAGCCCCCTACCAAAAAAAAAAAATTTCCTTGCACTGAATTCTTCACTCTGGAATTTTGTTTTCAGGGAATCCAGACCAATACAGAGTGTTTACAGATGTTCAAGACTGAGTGTGGGATTAGAAAAATAAGTAATTCAATTGTGACCAATAGCATTTCAGGTAAGGTTTTCCATACCATGTCATTACAATTCTTAGGTTGACTTAGAAGAGAAAAAACTACTTCGAGCACACAAGCATAGGATCATGAGTACAATTCAATTCAACAAGTGTGTATATGGTATCTGCTATATGCACTACAGAAGGCACTGTGGAGGATGCCAAACTGAGCCAAATTGCCCATGGCCACAAAATACCCCATTTCCTTCCACTAAAATTCCCAAAAGAGATCATTAAAAAGACCCAAACAGAAAATCAGATTTCTCAAAGGTCATCAAATAACTTTTTTTTTTTTTTTTACTAGACTCTTAAATGTCAAGCTGAATGTGTATAAAATCCTGACCAGGCCACATAATGAATCAATCTCTCCAATGTCATTTATTTGGAAGCTGATACTAACAAATTAGGGGATATCCCAGAACCAAGAATAAAAGATATTTCCCTCTGGTAATCGACAGTAATTCACCTAACTATATCATTACAACTAATCAGGCAATTAGTGTTGTCCCTTGACAATAGGAGAAATATCACTGATTTGCTGCCTGGCCATAATGGTACCCAGTTCTTCAGCTCAAGGGTCAGGGTTCTTTAGAACTTTTCTTATAAAATTAAAAACTTTTGAAAGGCCTTGGAACACAATTCAACTATCTACTGATGGATGTCATAAACCCCCCACTACCGCATAGTCATACCTGTTTTTTGCTAATCAAGCTTAGTACACCTCTTCAGGAGTTCATAAGCATTCCAAACCTATTTTTAGTCTTGAGTTACAAATTTTGGAAATATGTTAAAATATGAGGGTCTCCAGAACTAGTCCCCAATATAGTTGTTTAGAACAGAGCAGGCAGAGGTGTCTAGGATACTATGGGAATGCAAAAGAACAACCATGGTTAGAATACCAATGAACATGTCATTACCCAACCTTGTGTTTTTTTCTGTGAAATTAAGCAATATTCAATTTCCCAGAAGCTAAAGTCACATAATATAATCCCTGGAACAAGTTAATTTTTATATTTTAATTACTTCCCATTCTGATATAAAATCACCATCCAAGTACATTAAGACATATCTAGATGAAAAGAATACTGGGAATGCTAAATAGTCCACTTACAATAAAAGTAAAACATCTTAATTTTTGTAAAAAGGCATTGCATTTTTAATTAGATATTAAGAAAAGTGGGAATAACAAGGCAGTTTCTGCCTTTGTCAGAGTGGCTTGGGTACCTCAGGAGAGCTCCAAAACAATGTTGCACACTAGACAACCTCACGCCACAATGCCTAGAATACTGTATGTGTGGCAGAATTTGGCCCATCTATAGACTTTAATTCCTGAAATGATGCCATAAATATTATGCTAGAATAGTATAAAAGCTAATAAAATTTTATACTAAATCTCTAATCAAAACAATAACAATTCACAGAGGTCCATTAGCGACAATTTCTGAATAAAAATCAGAAACTACACTAAATTTCAAGTAGAAAGATACACAGAAAATGCAAATATGTCCTTTTTAAAGAGCTAAGTCTATCTTGCTGGTCTAATACTACATATAAGCAACTTCCTATGCCTTTGATCTGGACATTAACTGAAAGGGCCTTCCAGCTAAAATATCCACTGTGCACCCTGTTTTGTTGTCTAAATTCCCAACTATGTTCACTGCTTCATTCCTTTTGGTCTTATGCATTATTTTTGTCAATTTTTTAAAAATTAAAATACCTACAAAAAGAGCATCATCTTATCACTGGACAACTTAGACTGCAGCTGCTATCTATGGGGACAGTACACTGAATAAATACTGCATAGCAGTGAGAGCATCAAGGATGAAGCATGGGAAAAAAAGCACTCCTGACTCCTTTGCGAAGAACCCAGTAGATATCTGACTGATCCTCTCAGAAAGAAGTTCAGATTGAATAGATCAAATACTTCCTTCACCATCTTAATTCAGTTGACATTATTTTCCAAGAAAATTAGATCATTAGGTAGGCAGGAGACATCAGAAGCCACGTGCTCTAACAACCTTATTATACACATAAAGACACTGAATCTCAGAGAAGTTGACTTGTCAAAAATTGAGCAGCTATCTGTTGCAACTCTATAGCCAGAACTCAGGTCCAAGTCAGAAGGTGAAGCTAGTCAGCTGTCTCTACCAAACTACTCAAAAGTAAGGAGGGGGGATGGAATATATGGAATGACTAGAGAACAACACTGTCTTTATCAAAAGTTCTTAGAATAAATGCCTCCAAGAATTTTTTTTCACACACATCTGAAATTGAGCTGTGAGGAGCTGCTAAGGCTTCTTGTAACATCCCCTACTTCATGACAAGATACTTCACTGGTGTTTTTCATTTGTCTATATCTCTCATAAAACTTGCCATCTTTCACAACAGGGACAATATTTTCATTTATGTACATTTTTAATACCTTGTACGGAAGTGCAAAGACTTACAGATTTTGAATTTTCAATATATATTTGAGTGAATAAATAAAACAATGTTTATAGCAAAATTCCTCTTAACAGTGAAATTAGCCTAAGTGAATAGCAATATAGTATCAGTTAAACAAAACCTAGCAAAGACAAAAGACAGAATATTATCCATACATTAGAATGATACTGTTGAAAAATAATGCCATAGAAACTATTCACTAATGTTGCAAGATAAAAATCAGTTCACTAAGCAAGGTGTTCCAATTTTTGTGAATAAATACCTGGCTAGAAAGATTAAGCGTCACATGTTAAAAATAGTTATTTCTGGGTTCTGATCTTTATTCTTGTCACTGTACTATGTTTCAAATACTTTGAAGGGGAGCCTGGGTAGCTCAGCCCATTGAGCACCTGACTCTTGGTTTCAGCCCAGGTCATGACCCTTCTCAGAGCAAAGGGTCCTAGGATTGAGCCCTGCATCCACATCCACACTCAGCACAGAGTCTGCTTGGGATTCTCCCTCTCTCTGTCCCTCTGCGCATCCCCACAGTTGCATTCTATAAACTAATACATAAATAAATAAAATCTTTCAAAAAACCAAATACTTTGAAAATAGTCAATACCTGATGTAATAAAAATTTAATATTTCCCAAAACTAACAAGTCCTGTTAAATAATTATTTTTTACATATGGTATTTGATAACGGGGGGAAACTAGTCATCTAACTAGATCGCCTATTTGTATAATGTCTTAAAATAGTACTAATTTTAACAATTTAGATTATAGAAAGTGATTTTATACTCTGGATTATAGTTTTCAATTTGAAAAAAAATGGGCTAAAGGATAGTGATTTGGGAGGAAACTCCTCCACCTGAGAAAGAGGTGATTATGCCCTTTCTCCTGGATTCATACAAATCTTTGAGAATCACTTGGTCAATCTGTGCATCCATTTCATAGGTGAACAATGTGAACAATCCCTGACACAAAGTTCCTTGTGTGGTTAAATGAGATGGTGTCTTGCATAATGCTACACATTCAGTGACAGCTAGCTCTTACTACTATCAGGCTGTCATGAAACTAAAAAGTCAAAAACCAAACTGGAAACTGGAAACTAACAGTAGAAGCACCTGGAATTATTAAGGGAAATAAAGATGATGCATATATGATTTCATATATGTATATAATATATATATACTGATGCACCAAAAATAGGCACTAAACCATAAATTGATATGTAACACAGAACGTAATTACTATTATCCTAATTATTACCAAAATTTAATAGACTAGGGCTTGTGCTTTTTTTTTAAAAAAAAAAGCAGGAACAATATAATGACAAATAATAACTATTACAATCCAATAAATCTGGAGATAAATTTCATTACCACCGTGTTTCAGCAATTTATTTTCTGGAAAAAATTCTTTCTCTAAATACTTGGTAAAAAGGGAAATAATAAGAATTTTATGAGGATTAAAGGTCAAAAAAAAAGTGGAAGTTGGCATAAAGAAAGCAGTCAATAATATTACTTTTGATTTCTCCCATCATTCGGAAGAAACAAATCTACTAGAAAGGAGAAAAATCAAAATGATAAATTTAAACTTGTTTGGCAGTCTCAGAACAGGCACTTTGGAATGAAATAAGGATGAAGACAAAAGGAAAGAGAAATAGAATAGATAATATTGTGGGAATATGTCAAAGACTTAGGGAAGCCAAATAGAACAGACCAGCAAATATATTTCTCTAGAACATATAACTGACCTGAAAGCAAGATAAAGTTGTGATGAGAACTTCAAGTCCCAAGACATCTGCTGGGAGCCTAATACTGCTTAATGCCAAAGATCTGATAAATTATTAATGAATTCAATACTTGACTGATGAAAATAGCTTTCCAAAATGTTGGAATAGTTGAAAGATGAATATGAACTTGTCAAGAGAGCTGTGTAAATCAGTTTCATCCAAACAGGGCATCTCTATCATTAAAACTAAAATCACGTCAATATGTGGCACCTGGATGGCTCAGTGGGTTAAGCCTCTGACTCAGATCATGGGATCTTAGGGTCCTGCGATCAAGACCCACATCAGGCTCTCTGCTCGGCCTATGATCTCTCTCTCTGTGTCAAATAAAATCTTTTAAAAAAATCTTTAAAATGATGTCAGTATGACTACCATTCCTCTTAGTTTTCTCCTTACTGGTGGACCTTTTAGAAGAATGTGCATGTCAAATACATACAACTTGTATACATATAATAAGATGTGAAAATAAATTTAATCATGATTTTATAAATAACTGTCTAATAAAAGTAGCAATGGAGAAATGTCTATTAGAATTCTCTCTGAAACTATCAGAGGACAAAAAATGTTATACAAATGACTACTCATTCATTTATTCATTTAATAAGAATATATTAATTGGTCACATGTAAAAGAATAAAACTGGACCACTATTTTATATCATACATAAAAATTAACTAAAAATAGATTAAAGACTTGAACATAAGACCTGAAACCATAAAACTCCTAGAAAAAAAAATATAGATGGTAAGCTCCTTGACACAGATCTTGATGATGATTTTTTAAAAAATCTGACACTAGAAACAAAAGCAAAAAAATGCGAAAACAATTGTAAGGAATGATATCATGCTTGTGCACAATAAAGGAAACTATCAACAAAATGAAAAGACAACCTCTGAATGGGAGAAACTATTTTCAAATCATACATCTAGTAAGGGGTTAATATTCAAAGTACATAAAGAACAAATATAAGTCAATAACAAAACAAAATAAAACAAAATAACCCTATTATAAGGTGAGCAGAAGATCTTAATACACATTTTTCCAAAAAAGACACACACTCAGCCAACAAGTACAAGAAAGTATGCTCAACTTTACTAATTATCATGCCTGTATCTCACTTGAGAAAGTAAATGAAGCTTGCGTACGTATGTGTGTGTGTGTGTGTGTGTAGCAACAGAAAGGGGAGACAGTGGTTCTCAAGAATCTCAAACTTGTGGTCTCAGTATGCTTTACACTTTGCAAAGCAAACAAGCAAAGAAACAAACAAGAAACAATAATAAAAAACCCCAGTATGTGGGTTATATTTAGACCATCTTTGAAATTTAAACTAAGAAATTTATTTAAAATAACAGTACTAAATCCATTATTAATTAACCCTATTAACATATTTTAATAAAAATAACTAAATTTTCCGGGGTGCCTGTGTGGCTCAGTGGGTTAAACCCTCCGCCTTCAGCTCAGGTCATGATCTCAGGGTCCTGGGATCGAGCCCCACATCAGGCTCCCTGCTCGGCAAGGCGTCTGCTCCCCCCACCCCCACCCCATTCTGCCTGCCTCTCTGCCTACTTGTGATCTCTGTCAAATAAATAAATGAAATGTTTAAAAAAAAAACTATATTTTCCAAGACAAAAGAAAAAGTAGGAAATAAGCAAAGCAATCCTGAGAAAGAATAAAACTGGAGGCATCATATTCTCTGATTTAAAGTTAGAGTGATCAAACAGTATGGTATGGCATAAAAACAGACTCACCGACCAGCAGAATGAATCAAGAGCCCAGAAATAAACCTATGCATATATAGTCAACGAATATTTGACAAGGAAGCCCAATGAAGAAAAGACAGTCTCTCCAGTAAGCGGTGCTAAGAAAACTGGATATGCGTATACAAAAGAATGAAACTGAACTCCCTATCTTACACTGCTCACAGAAATTAACTCAAAATGAATCAAAGTCTTAAATGTGAGGCCTGAAACTCCTAGAAGAAAACATAGGGAGAAATTGTGAAATTGGTTTTCATAATGACTTTTTTGGTTATGATACCTAAATTATAAGTAACAAAAGCATAAATCAACAAATGGGACCACATCAAACTAAAATGCTTCTATATGGCAAAAGAAATGAACAATAAAATGAAAAGCACCCTACAGAATCATAGAAAATACTTGCAAACCATGTATCTAATAAGGGGTTAATATCCAAAACCAATAGTTGTCAAGGAAATGCAAATCAAAACCATAATAAGATATCACCTCACACATATCAGAATGGTTATAATCAAAAAGACAAGACATAACAAGTGCTAGAGAGAATAAGGAGAAAAAGAAATCCTCATGAGAAACCCTCATGTACTGTTGATGGGAATGTAAATTGGTGCAGACATTATGCAAAACAGCTCCTCAAGAAATAACAGAACTATCATACAATCCAGAAATTCTGGTATGCATCCCTAGGCAACGAAATTACTACTTGAAGAGAGATCTGCACTCCTTTGGTCACTGTAGCATTATTGACAATAGCCAAGACATGGAAAGGAAGTGTCCAAAAATGAATGAATGGATAAAGAAAATGTGGCATTTATATACAGTGGGATAGTATTCAGCCATAAAAAAGAAGAAAATCCTGCCATTAGTGATGATATGGATGGACTTTTAGGGCCTTAAGCTAAGTGAAGTAAGTCAAACAAAGACAAATACGGTCTGATCTCACCTGTGTGTAGAACAGAAAAAAAAAAAAAAACAATCAAATTCATAAAAACGGAGAGCAGACTGATTGTTGGCAGAGGAAAGGTATGGGGTGTGGGGGAAATGGCTGATGAAGGTGGTCAAAAGGTACAAACTTATAGTTATAAGATATGGAAGTTCAGGGAATGTAATGTACAGCATGGAGACTAAAATTAGCACTATTAAATTGTATATTTGAAAATTTCTAAGAAAACATATCTTCAAAGTTCTCATTACAAAAAATATATATATATACTGTAACTATCTGAGGTGATGGATGTGAGAAGGTCATTTCACAATATATACATAAATCATTATGTGGTACATCTTAAACTTACACAATGATAAATGTCAATTATATCTTTTAAAAAATTTTTTTTGTTAATATATAATGTATTATTAGCCCCAGGGGTACAGGTCTGTGAATCGTCAGGCTTACACACTTCACAGCACTCACCATAGCACATACCCTCCCCAATGTCCATAACCCAACCACCCTCTCCCTACCCCCTCCCTATGTCAATTTTATCTTAATAAATGTGGAAAAAATAAAAATTGCTCTGATAAGCTCAACCATTTTTGAAACTAAAAAATCTTGGATTTTGCAACAATTATCTTAATTTCTGATATATAATTATTTTTTACAGTGAATTAAAATCCAAGTTTTATGGAAAAAAAGAGAAAAGAGTAGCATTATTTTAAAGCTTTGGAAACATCTTTTAATTCTGACTTAATAGAAGACAGCTTGATTAATATATAGGCTTCTTTCTTCAAATTTTTGCTATAATAGGTTTGGTTGAAGTACATTAAGAAAACCTGCCTCAAAAATATGCACTTACAACAGGGAAAAGTATTTTAATAGCCTTTCCAGGTAATTGTAGATATTATTTTTTGATAGTACATCAATCGTTGACAAGCAGTAATTTTTTTAAAGTTGCTTGGAGTGTGGAAACTGCAATCATGTCAAGGAAACTGCAGATTCGGTTACATTATAATCTATTGATCTATCTCCTGCATTTTAATGGCTTTTTTTTTTACCTATGTGTAATTTTGTAACATGTGCACTGTTCATTTGGAAAATATTTCACTGTGGTATACAGATCTTTCAAATGTTTACACATTTCATTATGCAATATTTTTAATACCATACTGTTAACATCATCAGGAATCTAATCAGAAAAGTCAGTTTAGGGAAGTTGTTAGGCTCACAGTGGTAGGAGCAAGTTATCTAAAACTCTTATTTTCACTTGAAAGTTCAAATTCTCTCACTGGCAACAAATAGACAGTTGTTTTTCCTTGAAGTGACAGGCCCAAATGATTCAATAAAAGAAAGAAAGAAAAAAAGTCTGTCAAATACTCAAGTCTGACTAGGTATAGTTTGACAGTCTTTCTTTCAAATAAAAGCAATATTTCATGAAAAGAAAAGCAGTTAAGTAACGAGCTAGTTCAGGCTCCCACTCAAGTAATTACACATGTACTTCCTTTTGTGATAGAAGAGCTTTTTGGCATTTCCCATTTTGACACAAAATATTAGAAAGATGTAAACTCAAGGGCTGAGATTTAATAAAATGAAAAGTTGCTACTACTTCTACTACTTTATCAAGGACATTCCTAAATGAAACTAACATTTTTTTTTTCCTTTTAATAGACGATGTGGGACAGTAAAGAAAACAGTACCTACTAGAACATTCTGCTGCTACTGTCTTGGTTCGTGATGAAACACCAGCAGTTTCACACACCATTGCCTTGTGCTCTATCAGTGCAAATGTCAATACAGTGAAAAGGGCAAATCATGTTTTAGTATTATTATGAAAATAGGTTTTGCCTCATGGACCTCCTGAAAAGGTCTTAGGGATTTCTAGGAGTCCACAACACTTTGAGAATTGTCCTTCAGAGCTCTGGTTCTTCATGAGGTTGCATATGAGCATCACCAGGGGAAATTTAAAAGCTACCTACCTTCTGGCTCCCATCCAGATTCCCTAAATTAGTCTCTGGGGTGGGGCCTGGCATAGGAATATTTTAAATCAGGTAATTCTAATGTAACCCAGATGAGAACAACTAGTTTAAAGACCAGTAAAAGAGAAGGGGGAATAATCTACCCCTTTCTGGAAACTAAAGCAGAGTACTTGATGAAACTGTGAAGAATTTGATGACCTGCTGCAGACTTTTTAGCACCTTGAGTCTTGTCTTTGATAAAAGCCTAGCATGTCTCCACATACTCTTGAATACAGTTTCTTTTATGGTGTCTGAAAGGCCTGAAACAAGGAATTCTGCAAAACTTTTAACAAAATACAAAGATGGTTCTAAAAATTCAACAATACAGAGGCATATATATGAAAAATTATTTTTTACATATGAAAAATTATTAAGGGAGCCTCAGGGTTCACCCAAGATAAGCAAAGTTAATGATTCTACATTTTTTTATTTACAAAGGTATATCGGTTTTTCAAAGTTACACACAGTGTCTTAAATTGTTTCACTTATTTAGCCATCGAGATCACCCTCTATAAAACAAGAAGTGAGATGCATCTCAGGCTCATCAGGTAGCCCACGAGAGCATCACTTAATAGGGCTTATGCATGGTGAAGTGGGTCACTGCCTGCATAGCATGGCATTGAGAGAGCCATGAAACCATTTCTGTCCTTTCCACAAATTCAAATGATACTTGTCAAATATCTGCTCACTATTAGAACTCTTATCCATTTGACTTAGGACTTAAAGTAGATTTTAGCCCTTAAAAATAATTTCTTTTTCTTAGTAATGATAAAAAGGTAGGGAGCATATTTATTTCTCCCTTACAACGAGCAAATCAGAAGCTTTCTCAGTGGAAGCTAAATTAGTCAAGTGGAATGGAATCCATGTGTACTGTGACAGCTGACCCTTTCCCAGGCATCCAGGCCCTCCTCTGTATGAGGCACTGTGTTTGACTGAATTACTGAATCTGACACCTCTCTCTCTCTCTCTCTCTCTCTATCCCCAACCCTTCTGTCACCTTCTGTTATTTAGCTTAGAGAACTTCCATTTAGTTTCATCATAGGGCTTCCTTTGTGTGGGAAGGACAAATCTTAAAGTACCTGAGCAGAATTTACTAATCTCTTAAAGATCATTCAAGTGTGGTGCATAGTGATCAACTAAGATGATATTTAGTGTAATGTATTGTACAAATTTTCAGTCAGTTCAGCATCCTAATAATATAGGCAACATGTAATTTGAAATCAAATCATTTTTATTTACCCTTATAAAAAAGTACATTTTAATAGGGGTGATTAATATCTTGTAGTTACAACCTTTAAACTTTATTTCAGTTATTTTCTTCCCTTTTAATTCAACTGTTATTTTTTATTCATCAAAAATTCTTAAAATTTATAACCTCTATCAAAAGATCTCTAGCTTCTGCCTTCTCACTGATACCGGAAATTTCTTGAATGAATGGACTTGGTCACCCATTTGCTTCCTAAGCACACAAAAAAATTAGCAACGTTTTTTTCTTTCTTAGAATGTACAAAATTTCTTATAATGTACTCAAATGTTTCTACAATACCAAATGGCCCATAAACAATTGGAAAATAGGGGAATCATAAAGCATAATATGAAAATTACAATAACTCAAAGAATCTTATCTAGAGAAGGCTAAACAAGATGGGAAATAGTAGAGTTAAATTTTGAGCAGTAAAGGAGAGATCCCTTTCAACTATATTTTAAGGAAATTTAAAAGGATTCCCTGCAGCCAGGTTTCCCTCTCCATGGAGGAACTTACTCACAGTGTGACTGGGTTCAAGGAAGGTTGAACTTCCTGCTGTGTGTACCTCAGCTGCAACCCCACTGCTCAGCTCTCTATATTTGCACAAGCTTGGTGTCCCTGAGTCAGTATTTCTGTTCTGTTGACTTTACATAGATTAATATCCCAAAAGGCAGTACTTAACCACTCTGAACTTCCTGCCTGGACTGTCCATATTATTTCCAAATCTGCAAATATTTGGTAGTGCTTTCTTCACAAAATTGCATAGGTGTTGCAAGCTCTGCCCCCCCCCCTTTCTAAGACATTCTATTATCTTTACTGGGAGATTTACAAAATGCTTGGGTTTTCAGGTTCACACGCACTGTGTTATGGAAAAATCCCCTATGCCTGTTGTGTTGAGGAAAATTAATGGTGAATATAGGTTCATCTACATTGAATTTTTCTGAGATAATTCATGGTTAAACTTTCAAATGTATTTCCTTAAGTCATCTAGTCTCCATGATGCAGCATCCTTTATCAAAAACTCTCATTACAGGGCGCCTGGGTGGCTCAGTGGGTTAAGCCGCTGCCTTCGGCTCGGGTCATGATCTCAGGGTCCCGGGATCAAGTCCTGCATCGGGTTCTCTGCTTGGCGGGGAGCCTGCTTCCCTCTATCTCTCTCTCTCTGTCTGCCTTTCCATCTACTTGTGATTTCTCTCTGTCAAATAAATAAATAAAATCTTTAAAAAAAAAAAACTCTCATTACAATAATATCTGTGTTCTAATCCACTTTTTAAAAAAATATTCTCTATTGTTGCTTAGAATAAAATTCAGGTTTGAGGTTATTCTTTGTGGTATTTGTTGGGGTAAATTCCACATTAAAACATGTTAACCCCCTAGGGCCTGCCTGGCCTACTTAGCCATAGTGACTCCATGTTGCCTAGGTAGACATTTTGTTGTTTTTAATAAATGCCTCAACAGTTATTGATATCAGTTCCAGGTAACTGTTGCTAAAACACACACCTAAAACAAGGCCATTTTGTTTATATCGGTTCCAGGTAACTATTACTAAAACACATACCTAAAACAAGGCCATTTTGTTGTTTAATAAACGCCTCAACAGTTACTAGTATTGGTTCCAGATAACCATTACTAAAACACACAGGTAGGAGACATCCAATCAGCCAAAGCCACATATGTAGATGTCTGTGATTGTGCCCTGTAAGGCCAAGGGGCGTCACTCTCTTAGGAGGCGGCCCTGGCCGGTCAGTCCGACTTCTAATGCTTGGCATAGAATAAAGCTTTACATAACTTTCACTTTGTCTCAGCCTCATTTCCCTGGCCAGTCGGTCTAACTTCTAATGCTTGGCATAGAATAAGGCTTTGCGTAACCTTGTCTCAGTCTCGTTCCTTTGATAACGGACCCAACAGTATTAATTTTCCCCATTTAAAAACATTAAAAATATCATGCTGAATACCAATCAAAATAAAACAGCAAATCCATATTCAACTCAGAACCAATCCTTTCATACATATGTTATTTATTAAATTAAAATGTAGTCAATGTTTAAATTCTGGTGAGATAGCCATTATTTTTCATTACTTTTATTTAAAGAAAATGTTTCTAAATATAACTCCATCATATGAAAATAGCCTATCCCATTTGTGCAAAAACATTTGCAAAAAAGAAATTTTCATGTTTCTAGTCTGGATGAAACAATGCTACTAGAAATTCACAATTGTTCCCAAGGTTATATCTTTCTTTTTCTTTTTTGCCAAAAGAAGTAGGAAAAAGGGCTACATATTGTAAATGTTCAACCTCTTTCCCCTCTCTAAAAGAAGAGGAAAAAAAGGAGAGAAGTAGAAAGGTTGATGATGCTATTGAAGAGAAAAAAAATACAAATTCTGTGCTAAGTGAAAGCATGTATTGTGCCCCTGTGAGAGACAAATGGATTGTAATGATGCTACCAACACTTAAGTTATGAAAGCAGTACTTACAGAGGTTTATTGAACATATTACATCTATTGTTAAATTACTAGTGGAAGAGAAGTAAGAAATATTGCATCCATTTTCTAAAGCCACCTTGCAGTGGGTCTTGGCCAAGACAGTGAAGTAGATCAATCATGCTCTCCACTTTAAAAAGGGGGGGAATATATCACATATTTAAGAAATTAAATGTAAGATGATTTGCAGCAGCTGAGGCTCTCCCATCTACCTAGAAAGCCTTCAGCTGCCTTTCCTGACAGATCACATGTCTCAGTAGACTGCTTGGGACCCAGACTAGCTGTGTGCAACAACCTTACCCAGTACAGAAATCTTGAGACACCAATTTTTGAACATTCTAACATATCTGGGATCATAGCGTGTCTTCTAATGTTCTCTCATGATTGTTGCTGTGGAATTGCTACATAACTGGCATTACTGTTCATGTGCAAACTTGGTCACATTTTTATTGCTTCAATTTAGTTTCATGCTTTAAGCTTAACTGCCATTTACAATGACTGCTTGCTTGATGTTGAAAAGCTTTATTTTCATACCATCTGAAATGATTAAGAAAGTGTCAACATCTAAACTTTAAAAAAAAAAAAAGTGCCAGTGGCTGAAAAGAAAATCTGAGAGCCCAAAGTTGAGCATTCTTTAATGAAATATAGTATTACTAATGTTTTTGAAGATTCAAAAGAGAAAATGTGCAGAAAAGCTCCATGTGATAAAAAAAGCATGTGTCATACTTCAATTGGCAACAATTTTTTCTTTCTTAGAATGTACAATAATGTTGCTTATTAGTAACGGCAGCATAATATTCAATAAATAAAATGTTTTTGAGGGAAAGAATAACAATTGTTAGTAGCAATGGGTTTTCAACAACAGTTAATGATCCCTTTTTCTTACAGAACTCCAACCTGGTAACATTGAATTAACTGTCTCATTTGTAAATTCAAAAAAGGTGATTTTATATTTTTATCAAAACTGCTGCCTTCAGAATAGGAATACTGTCCTTCTAGGTTCTTGGATCCTAAAAAACTCCTTACATTATTAACTGACAAGGTGTGAGAGGCTAAAGAAAAGCTTTAGTTAATTTCTAGATCCTCAAGAATAAAGAAAATATTCCTCCACACTTTACTAGATGGATTGTAAAATAATGTGATGTTAGGTAATCTACTAATATCAACAAAGAATGACAGATGTGAGGGAAAAAATGATACCTCTTTAAGAATATTTTAAGAATGAGAAACATACCTTGTATTACCTCTTACATTTATTCAGCAATGACATATTAATTATCTATTTTCCAAGAAGAGCTTGAGTATGTCATTGTCCATACAAATATACCCTAAAATATTTTCTAAAGAATGTAATACTCTTTTCCAAGGTATATATTCATCACCTTACCCATAGTAATGAAGTTCTACTTTCCAGAAGAGGAGAAAAATATATATTGTCCTGATAAAATGAACAGGTAGCAAAAATAAAGCCCCAAATACCCGATGCCCCATTTGAAATGTCTACAGGGTTTTACTGAATATGTAATAAGACCCTCATATTTTTGATCATCAAAGGCCATGAAGCTGGCAAAAAAAAAAAAAAAAAAGGTATCCTATGGTTTTTCCCAGGTGTTTTCTACAAACAGTAAGAATGAGGATACTCTTTTGGTATCATACACCTCTCAAATTTCTGAGAAAATAGTGTTTAAATATCAAAATCCTCTCCAGCTGGCAACTTAAAAGAAGGTCCCTGTTGAACTTTCTGAAAAGCAGCTCAGTATTATATTTATGTGTGGTTTCTTAGGTTGAACTGCTAGGTAACTTCACATGGTGGTAACAACCTTTAATGAGCATTTAGTTGGCTCTGTGCACAGAGTCAAGATCTAAATAAAACAAATGCCCCTACAGACATGAAGGATTTTGAGATATATAAACATTGGATTATTATGTTGTACATCTGAAACTAACATAATGGTATATGTCAATTATACCTAATTTTTTAAAAAAAGAATTTAGAGATTTAGGTACTGAAACATCTTTCTCTGTTACTTCTCCAAAGAAATGAAATTCCCTCCACCAAAAACTTGGTTCAATATAGAGAATAAAGATACCACACACTTGCCAAGAGGGTATGAAACTGAAGAAATCATTATTATGTCTCTCAAGCAGGTCTGAAAATGCCCTAAGAGAACAAGAAAGGGGATTGGATTGGGATTTTTATAGGGGCTGGGGAATTTTTATAGGGGACTGACCTTCTTCCTGCTTGCATCAGAAGAAGGTGGTCCTGGGCCTACTGCGTAGTCCTCCAAGATGTGGGGCCAAATAGGAAGGAGAGGTGAGGTGAGGCTAAAAAGTTGTCAGCGAACACCAAAACACGATCCCAACTGTTTGCTACACTATCCTCACCCTTTACAACTTAAATTCTCAGAGCAAACTAAGACTAAACCCTTCAGTCTGACTAATAATACTTCATTTGTAGACGGTCCATTTCTTCCTTCTTCAGCTTCAGGTTTTATAGATGTCCTTGTTATCAGGCAGAGTCGAGCTAGGAAATCAAAGGTCACAACAAGTAGCTCAACAGAGAAAATTTAAAATATGTAACTCTTACAGAAGTGTTAGAATCACTAAGAAGCCAAGTTACAATCAGTAGGAAAGCCAGGAATTAAGAACATCGTGGAGCTAAAACAATGGCAGAGGCTATACTGAGGAAGTGGGAACCACTGAGGTGATGTTGTCTGTTATAGACCCAGAACCAGGCAGGGACACCAACAGAAAAAAAGAACAAAGATGGATTTATTTTGAAACCGTTGAAACTTAAGCCTCAGAGCCCCTGGAAAGGACCTTAGCAATGGGTTTACATGGTCCTGAGTTGTGAAAATGTTAAGAGTGAGAAATTTAATAGGACAAATTAACTGCAGTTTGTTAAGACCATGGTGTATTTCCATTCTAATTTTCCCATCATCACATTTCCCTTGTGTCATGTGACAAGGGAGTAGCTACCAGAATTTGAATCCAACTAAGGGGCAGTAGAATTAGAGATACAACTTAAAGAGATCTCAGTGAGATATAGTGCAGCTTGCAATCACTTTGACATATAGTGAAATTTTTGCTGGCCATCCTGGTATAAAATCTGGCCTCTAGAACCTCCTCTATTGTCCATTATGTATATCTATCGAATGTCCTGATGGGATGGGGCACTCTACCATGATATAAAAGTATTCTAGGGTGCCAGCACCAAGTGTATGGGTGATGGAAGGGAAATTGCATTTGCAATGTGTGGATTCAAAAGCTACTTTGAGGAAAATTCTTCTAATAGTCTATCATATAAAATTCTAAGATAATAGTTAGGTTGTTAAAATCCAAAGAAAACAAAGTGCCCTTTTTTAAGAATATAATTTACCTGGTATATATAATTATAAATGTGCAATATGCTTTTTATAAAAACCTTACAAAGTAGAAAGTTAGAATTCTGTGTTTTCAACACACAACTCTGTAGCAGTACTATGAACAGCCAAAATGTCTGCACAAGAAATCATGTGTTTTGCGCATCTCAACTATAAATAATAAAAGAACAAGTTTTGATCAGCCATGCCAGAGGAAGGACTATTATTTTACACTCTGTTTAGGTAAAATATTACAAAATCATTGTCATATGAAAAAGTAATTAAAGAGTATGCAGTCAAAAATATTGAAAATAAATATTACCAAATATTATGGAGGTATAGCAGTATGTTAATGGAAATTTTTAGGATACTTATCTTGGTATTTTTGTTTCTGATATTTTTCAGCTTTTTATTTGTTTATTTGTTTTTTTTTTTTAAAGATTAATGTATTTATCTGAAGGAGAGAGAGTTGGGGGAGACGGAAGGGAGAGGCAGAAGGGGAAAATCTCAAGCAGACTCCCTGCCAAGCACAGAGCCCAACACAGATCTACATCCCATGACCCTGAAATCATAACCTGAGCCAAAATCAAGAGTCAGACACATTAACTGACTGAGGCACCCAGGCATCCCTTGACAGCTTTTTAAAATCATTAAATGTGATTTCTTTTCTCACTCTAAGTGAATATACACTCCTAAAGGTACCTTGTATATGTAATTTTATATTCTTTTTCTTGAAGAGAGCTCAAAACATTATGTAATCTTCAGGCCCTGACCAACTTTTATTCCCTAGTTAGAAGAGAAATCCCTGATTTCTATCTTCTTTCCACCCCCAACCACTCCCCAACACTTTGCATTGACTGAACTTAGCTGTGGGTTAGCCAACAAGGGAGCGTGGGAAAAACAGATTGCAGGAGTCAGCTCCCTGAGATACAGTCCAGTGCTCTACCATAATCTGGGGATGGGAGGTTGGATTCTTGGGTGAAAATCAATGACCAGCACCAGCCATTCATGAAACCATATTTAGAAAATCTCTTCCCACCTCACACTCTGTCTTTCCTGGCATTGAGTGTTGGAGTTGAACACCAGAATTTCCCATTTTCTGCCTTAAATTTCTAAACCAATACACAAGTTCGATTTCTAGATAGGTTCAGGGTGAGCTGATCCATTTCATTAATTCATTTTGGCAAAGCGAATGCTGTTTTAAAAGACAGAGGAAGAAGAACAGGATGAAGTACCATAATTCATCTTTGCATATAACCTTCTTAGTCACCAATGTGAATCCAATCTATGAAAAAAAATTTTTAAAAAGCTGGACATCCAATACTTTCCTCAGCTATAACAACCCTAAACTAAAAATCACATTGAGCTAAGTTCCAAAAGACTTAAATTCCTTAAAATGAGTCTTATGTACATTTATAATATTTTGTAGATAATAAGAATCTCTTCAGGATAAAGTAAAAAGAAAAGGCTATTCTATTTAATTTGTTTGCTTTCAAGTGTGTTTAGAGATGGTGAGGGAATATACGACCTAGTTCATTTTTAGTTATATAATTAAACTAATGTCAGAAAAATCAATGAAAAAGATGTGTTACTACTAAAGTATGTACATGTCTGTGTTGATCTTACCACTTTAAACACTGGTGGTTATGAACAACTTAGTAGTAAGGGTTTATTGTAAAATAACATTGGTTTTAAGAGATGAAATTAAAGAGTCCTCTAAAATAGAGTGCATTCCTTTATAAATGAGAATGACTAATACCATAAGTGAAATTCTAGTTTCTCATGAATTATATTAAGATGACTATATCCCAATTTGTAAATGTCAATATGGAGAATATTACCATCTTAACAATAACAGGTTTTGTAACTGGTGCATATAAGATGTCAACAAAAAAGATTTTAAATCTTGGGTACAAAGAATGAAAGATACCAATATTTTTAATAATGTTTTAATTTAAATATGATTTCAAATGTGAACAAACTATGATATAAAAAAAGATGTTTTAATTGAAAAATGATTTCAAATGTGAACAACAAACTATGACATAAAAAGGAGTCATTCATTATGTATTTAAGTTATACACTGCTGATGAATATGTATGTATGTATGTATTCCTTAAGGAGACACACTATCATTAGTTTTCTTATTTTACAATCAGCAAATTAAAAACCAGAAAGAGGGTGATGGATATTAAAGAGGGCATGTGATGTAATGAGCACTGGGTAGTATGTAAGACAGACGAATCACTGAACTCTACCTCTGCAACCAATAATACACTATATGTTAGTTAATGGATTTGAATTTAAAATAAAATAAAATAAAAACCAGTGAGATTAACTGACTCTCCCCAGTTCACAGAACTATTAAGTAATAGACTCTGAACTAAAAAAAATAAGAACTTTTATTTCCCTTTATTCCAATATGCTATTAAGTCGAATAAGTGTTAAAAATTGTGTATTTGTTGTATAAATGTGTTTTTCTTGGGGAATGTCATTAAAATGCTTTATTCTTTAATTCTCCAAAAAGAAACAAATTTAACTACATTGTTTGCATAGTCCTCAATCATCTCTTCTAGGGGCTGTATCTATGTACTGGGGAATGGACACCTACCTTTTTGGGGGCTTTAAGTATGGGCTTCAGAGGCCTCAATCCTGTCTTTATTTGTCAATATCTGAAATGTTGTCTGAAATTCAGTTTTTAATTCACTTTCTCAAAATCTAATCTTCTAACCTAATTCTAGCATCAGAATTACTCAAGGACCCAAGCAATTAGGCAAGGAAAGTTTGCAAACAGGAGATAAAATTACCTATATTTGCAGATCATAAGTAATCCACTTGAAAACTTTTAGAACTAATAAGTGAATCCATCAAGTTTGCAGATACTAGATTAATACAAAAAAATCAATTATCACTATATGCTAGCAATGACCATTCCAACAATGACATTAAAAAAAACTATTTATATTAACATCAAAAGAATAAAATATTTAGTATAAATTTCATAAAAGATGTACAGGATCTGGACACTGAAAACTACCAAACATTACTGACAGAAATTAAAGAAGATCTAAATAAATGGAAAGACATTGTATATCTACCAATTACAAAACTTGATATCATCAAGATGGTAACATTCCCCATACTGATCTACAGATTCAAAGAAATTCCTATCAAAATCCCAGATAGCTTCACTGCAGAAATTGACAAGATGATCTTAAATTTTGTATGGAATTGGGAAGGACCCAGAATAGCCAGAACAATCCTGAAAAAGGAAAATAAATTTAGAGGACAAACATTTCCCAATTTCAAAATTAACCCAGATATATGGTAAACAAGTGTATAGTGCTAGCTGGAGTAAGAGTAAACAAAGATTAATGGAACAGATTGAGAGTCACAAAGACAATCTTACATTTATGTCAACTGATTTTCAACAAAGGTGTTGAGACATTTCATTAGAGAAAGAACAACTTTTTAACAAATAGTTCTGAGACGACTGGATATTCACATGCAAAAAAAAAAAAAAAATGAAATTGAATCCTACTATACACCACACACAAAAATTAACTCAAAATGGATCATAGAATTAAATGTAAAAGCTAAAATTATAAGAAGCACAAGAATAAATCTTGATCTTGTGTTAGGCAACAGTTTCTGACATATGACACCAAAAACACAGACAAAAAAAGAAAAAAATAGATAAATTACATCAAAATTAAAAAGTTTTGTGCTTCAAAACAAACATCAAGAAAGTGAAAAGACAACTGACAAAATAATGGGAGAAAATATCTGCAAATCATATTATCTGACAAGAGACTTATATTGATATGTAAAGCACTCTTACAACTCAGTAATAAAAGAACAAATAATTAAATCCTAGGCAAAGGTTTTGAATAGACGTTTTTCCAAAGAAAATATACAAATGCCCAAACGCACACAAGGAAATGCTCAAGGTCTTTAGTACTTAAGGAAATTCAAATTAAAAACACAATGTGATACCACTTGATATCCACTAGAATGGCTAACATTTAAAAAAAAAAAAAAGGTAATTGTAATAAGCATTTGTGAAAATGCAAACCCTGATACCTGCTGATGGGAATGTAAATGATACAGTTGTTTTGGAAAAACAGTTTAGCAGTTCTCCAGTAAGTTAAACATAGAGCTACCATATGACCCAGCAATACCACTTTCAAGTTTATACCCAAGAGAAATGAAAACATACATCCAAACAAAAACTTGTCGGTGTATGTTCATATGAGCACCATTCGTAACAGTCCAAAAGTGGAAACAACTCAAATGTCCATCACCTGATGAACGGATCAATTAAATGAGGTATACCCTACAACAGAGTATTCTGTGGCAATAGTAACAACAACAAAATGAAATACTGACACATGCTACAACATGAATGAACTTTGAAAACATTATGCTAAATGGCAGAAGGCAGTCACAAAAGACCACATACTGTATGATTTCATTTATATGAAATGTCTAGAGTAGGGAAATGTAGGAAGACAGAAAGTAGATTCTTGGTTGTCAAGTAGTAGCAGAATGGAGAGTCACTGCAAATGGGTATGAGGTTTCTTTTGAGACAGATGAAAATGCCTTAAAGTTTTATGGAGATGGCTGTACAACTCTGTGAAAATACGAAAAGCAACTGAATTTTACATTTTAAATGGCTGAATTAAATGGCATGTGAATTATGTCTCAGTAAGCCTTTTTTTTACGTCATAACAGGAAAAGAAAAAAAAAAAAAAGAAGAAGAAGAACTCCGGGAGCTTGTTTAAAACACAGATCACTTGATCCCATTCCACAGAAATGAAATAATTTCTGGGAATGCTATCCAAAGGCTGCAATGTTGTTCACAATCTCACCAAGTATTTCTTAGGTACCCCCAAATCTGAGAACCCTGCTTAGACTTCAGAAGTTACTAAAATGGAAACACCCCTGGAGCAATGACTATTCTTGCTATTAGTTGTCAATCCGCCCCCAGATGAATGACTGGGTTGCATTTGGTCTACAATGCATGAGCTCCTTACATAAAAAGAAGGCAATCAATCCTTCTAGGTAGGGGACATTAAGACAGAAGAGTTTGAGGGGCTCCAACAGACAAAAAGCTGTCCACTTGATGCAAGTCCCCTGGGGTAGCCAAGTAGGAGCCAGGAGTACCAGAGGGGTAGCCATCACAAGAACCCTGGACTTGCACTCTCTGTGGCTACTCTAAATCTTAGCAGAGAAAAAAACAAAAAACAACTGGAAACTCAAGGATGTGAAAGATCCGGATATCAATGTTCAGATTGATGAAGTTCTAGAACCTAGGTGAGGTTTGGTGGGCTGAGGTCCGGAGCCGACGACCAAGAAAGAATTCTTGAGACATCTTTGGTGCAAAATGGTGGTTTATTAAAGCACGGGGACAGGACCCGTGGGCAGGAAGAGCTGCTGCTGCCCCGGGTTGTGAGGGGTGGTTGGTTATATACACAGGAGTTGGGTAGGTGAGGACAAAGGGGTATTCAGAAGGGCTATTGGGGCAAAGAATACTATCAGGATATTGAAGGCTTAGTTACTATCAAGTAAAGACAATTAAGAGTCTCCTGGTGGAATGTTACATTCCTGCCATCAAGCATCCTTGTTAATGAGATTTAGGTTTAGAAGAAATTTAACTTTATTTACTTTTCCTTCTACCTCCACCTCCTTCGGTTTTTATGGAGGGGAGGGTGACATTAGGCTTGAGGAACTGAGTTCTGTGTCTTTGGAAATTGGGCTATTGATAAGGTAACTTCTTTGTTTGTAAATCTCAAGGACATTTGCAAACCAAGGGAGACTCCTGTCTTGTAGGATTGTGATCTCAGCAAGTTAACTATTTATCATTTTATGGCAGTCAGGGGTGCCTGAGGAATGCCACACCTATGGAGGGGAGCGGATGGAAGGGGGGGGTGCAAGGCGCCAGCTCTTGCTTTGTCCTCAGCCAGCCTCCTGCTCCCTCATCAAGATAATGCAGAAAAAAAATAAATCCTCAGCTTTATTTTTTAAGAGATTACTTTCTATGAGAGATTATATCATAACACACTGTTGTTGGCAAGAAATTCACTAATTTCCTACTACTATTAATTTTTATCTCTTTGCAAAGTACTTCTATGATCATCTCTAAATCACCCATGGAGACTTTGTAATCACCTCTTTTGACAGATTAAAATGGACCCACAAAAACAAAGTTTTCTTCTATTAATACACACTGAGAAACTTTTGCTTCACACAGTGTTTTTATTTTTATTTTTTTAAAATTTGACAGACAGAGATCACAAGTAGGCAGAGAGGCAGGCAGAGAGAGAGGAAGGAAAGCAGGCTCCCTGCTGAGCAGAGAGCCCAATGCAGGGCTTGATCCCACTGAGCCACCAGGCGCCCCCACACAGTGTTTTTAAAACGAATTCATTTTCTAAACTGTGGCATGTTCCTTCTGACTCTGTCCCAATCATTTTAATCAGATTAACCACAGATGCTTGGGGAAGTAGATAGCATCTTTTAAGTTATAAATTTATAATTTTTTCCAGAGAATAGCAGGAAAAAAGGAAGCCTGTCATACTGTCAATGTCATTGGTAAATGTCAATGTGACATTTAATAACTAATCTGCAAAAAGCAAATGAGTTTACCTTTATTCTCTTGCCATCACACCAGGGCAGGCTTCCTCTCAGTTGACCAAATTACCACCCTAATGAAAAAGACTCAGGAATCAAGGCCTTTGTCAAAGAATCTGAGATAATATTAGGGTCTGTGAAAGCCTTAAAAATACAACTTAATAATTAATTTAACATTCTGCATTTTCAGGAGAGTCGTTTCTTCTTGGGGTCATTTGAAAAGAACGAGTTTTTAGCACAGCTTCAGCTCACAGCAGGAACATTACAAGAATTTTAAAGATTCTTACAAAGCTGTCTATATCAAGCTGAGTCCACTTATCATTGACTATTTGAAGTCCAACTATTAGCTCTTAATTTTACGATTTAACAATTTTAATTTAGGGTTCTCAGGCTCTTTTCAAGTTTATAAAAGGACGTTTTCATGAGGAAAAAAAATCTGTGTTATTATTTATCCATTTGATATATTAATTTGAAATGCAAAGCTCCAAAATGCCTTAAAGGTCACTTTAAAATATTTACTTTGGTACCACTTCTGACATTTTAATGCAGCTATCCTTTTCTTTATTTTTAGTGACTCTTTGAAAGAAGGAATATTAACCAGATTCCTATACATTAAGTATTTATCTAAATTTATTCAAGAATTAAAATGTAATGACTCTTTAGTAACTAGTAAATAACTAATTTAACTATTTAGAATTTATATATGTGGACAAAACCAAAATTGTCCTGTTTTGCAAAACTGTGATTGAAGATAGGTTAATTTTGGAATCTAATATGGAATATAAGGTAACTTCATCTATGTCCTCTAGCCCCTGACACTTCCATAAAGCTTCCAAATCAATACAATATACGTATTGCATTTTAGTATAAATAAAAATAAATGGGAGGGGGTAGCACAGGGAATAACATCAAGGAAAAATGATGGAAGATTCTGCTTAAATCTTAAATTTTATTTTGAACATACTAATAAGAAAGGAAACAGGTTTGGTTATAAAGTATTTTACATACCTTACTTATTATAGTATTATCAGTATATTTTATTGAAGATAAATATTAATTTGATATATAAAATCTATAATCTCAGCTATGATATATATTTTCTCAATAATCCTATTTATTTTTATATTTATATGGATATGTGTATAATTTCCAAGTTTACATGTATGAGTAGATAATGTGTGTGGTTTATATTTTGCATTGCTTGAGAAAGTATTTTCATTTATTTTTAATTATGAAAAATTCAAATATACATTGAAGTAGAGAAGTTACTACAATGGACTTCCATATACCCTTCACAGAGTGAACAATTATCAAAATTTTTATTCTTACTTCACAATATCTTTTCACTTTATCTCTCTCATTGATGAATTATTTTAAAGCAAATGGAAGATATCTTTTCACTCTCACACAGTTTTAGATGCAACTATTTTTAAAAAGGGCCTTATCTTTTGTCACCTTAACTCCTAACAGAATTATCAATAATTTGTAAATGTATTCAAAGTTCCCAAATTGCCTCAAAAAATTTTTTTATAATTGTTTTGTAGGAACTAAACAAGAGCCACACATGATGTCTGGCTGCCCCACTTTTAGCCTAAAAAAACCCACATTCCTTCCTTTATTTATCTTTTTCTCCTGCTATTAGGCTGTTAAAGAAACTGGGTAAGTTGTCCTGCAGAATGTCCCGAATTCTGAGTTTGTCTGCTTGCTTGTGTTTTGTGCCACTTACCTATTGTTGAATAACTAACAATTCTGAAATTTAAAATGATAATATACTACTTATTATTTCAGTGTTATAGATAGATCAGGCTCAATCCTAAAGTTCTTACTTAGAATCTCTCCTGTAATTTCAGTTAGATGATGGCCAGACCTGAAAGAATCAGAAGACTTGACCAGGGTAAATGTCCAGCTTGGTTCACCCATATGTCTGGAAATGAATGTTGATTCGCAGCTTGGAGGATGGCTGTATCTCCATTAGGTTGTTAACAAAAACAATGATCCATGGCATTTTTGTGTGGTTTGCACTGCATATAGCATGGAAGCCAGATTTCAAGAAGGAACATACCAAAACAAATACTCCAAAGGCAGAAGCTGCAAGATTTCCTACCTTCTAGCGTGAGATTTCCCCTAGTGTCATTTTCACAATATCTATCAATCAAAAAGCAAGTCTTGAGACCAACCTAGATTGATGGGGAGAGGATACTGCAAGAGAGTGAATATGAGACATATACTCTGAAGATAAATCTTCAAAGTTTAGTGACTACATAGCATTTGTCTATTTGTTCCATTAGTACCAATATATCCTATATATGGAAGTTAACTTTAAAGTCTTAATTATATTAATTATTTTTTTTCTTTGGCCAATTATATGTCCTAGTGATACTCTATATTTCATATTATGCCACACTGGACGGCTCATGGTTCCAGGTGAGATTTTAAAGGCAGCATACAAATTTATATAAAAACCAACACGGCATATGGGACATCTGGGTGGCTCAGTGGGTTAAAGCCTCTGCCTTTGGCTCAGGTCATGATCCCAGGGTCCTGGGATCGAGCCCCACATCAGGCTCTCTGCTCAGCAGGGAGCCTGCTTCCCACCCCTCTTCTCTGCCTGCCTCTTTGCCTACTTATCATCTTTATCAAATAAATAAATAAAATAAAATAAAAACCAACGTGTCATAAAGTAAGATAATAAGTAAAATACTAAAGATAAACGAGGGTATATATTTAAGATACCATTAAAATGACTGCATAAAAGTATACACACTCAAAGAGTCTCCATTCCCACCTCTCACAGCTTCCTTGCCCTGCTATGGGAAAACACATCACAATCTCCAAGGAAAATGAAGCATGACCTTTAGAGTGTCTTTCTAAATGCTGTCTTAATCATATGATTGAGTTCTTTAATAAGTGCATATGTGTTGTTGGAAGAGAATAACATATGTCACATACCAGAGGGTCATTCAATGTGAGTCATTAGGAAACCACTTCCTGATTTCAGACAAGATGGAGGTCTCCCCAGCACCACTCCGTGAGAAGTTACAGGATGCACTGGGTGAAGGACATTAATTTTCTCAAAGGAAAGGCTCTGAAATGATTCAAGTGATTGAAAAGTATTTGTCTAAGACTAAGGAAACTCACCAGATAGATATGTGAACAAAAGTACTAACTAGATGCCCAATTAAATGCAAATTTTGAATAAACAATCATTTTTTTAAGTGTAAATATATTGTATGCACTATTAGTGACATAGTTATACTAAAAATATTGTTTTTGTCATTTATCTGAAATTCAAATTTAACTTGGTATATTTTTATTTGCTGAATCTGACAATTTGAAACCCAGAGAATATGAAAGAGTTTATCTGGATTTGATAAATTTAATAGAAACACAATTATTATATTGATTTAATTATAATGAAGCATCAGTGTGGTTCAGACAGCATGTCTGATTTGCACAGTATTGTCCTAAAGTTTCAAATTTCCTCTTTACTTTATCTTGTGCCTAGAAAATATTATTGCACACTTTACTACTCAATTCAGGACATTATAACTCAATTCAGGGCACAAAGTTATTCTAAAAGTAGTATGTAACTAGCTATGGTTACTAATTACACTGTTACCTACTACCAGGCAAAGAATAAAAGTATAAGCAACAAAAATAAATCTTTTGCAAATGAAGAATGGATAGAAGAGTTACACTAATTATGAAGTAATTATACTACAAAGCATCTTTGTAAACCAAGCTCACCACAACTAGCATTCAAAAGATGTAAGTTCGAGGAAGAAATGAACTACTGGGATTTCATCAAGATCAAAAGCTTTTGCACAGCA
>NC_081558.1:147526501-147546654 GCF_022355385.1 Mustela nigripes | reverse complement strand
TTGGTGAGTGCTGTGAAGTGTGTAAACCTGGTGATTCACAGACGTGTACCCCTGGGGATAAAAATATATGTTTATAAAAAATAAAAAATTAAAAAATAAAAATTAAAAAAAAAAAGATGGAAAAGTTCACATAAAAATAAATAAATAAATAAATAAAAATTAAAAAAAAAAAGATGTAAGTTCAAAAGGCTTGACTGGAAGAAAAATAACACAAAGGTTACTAAGAGATGACTCTGTTATCATGACTGCTTTTTCAAGACTTTAAACAACACCCAGTTTAATATAGCATAATCTCAAAAGTACAGCTCAGGATTCAGGTTGTCCAGATGTGTATCCTGCTTCTTCCAACACTAGCTATTTGTCTTTCCACAACTTCTCTAAGTCTCAATTCCTCTTCTGCAAAATAAAGAAAATAATATCTATAGTATAAGTTGTTTTGAGACTAAAATACTCCAAGTAAGACACCTAATCCAGTGCTGGGACAGAATGGGCACTCAACCAGTTTTGTCAATAAAGATGACAAAGAGAAAATGGTTAGAAGATAATAATGGTGGCAGTGATCTGAAATTAACATGTATAAAAAAAGAGGCATAGAAATGCTATCAGTTGTTATTCCCAGGCTGATGTGATTTTCTATCTTATTCTTCTGTTATTCTTGACATTTTCTAAAACTATGTAATTTTTAAAATCAACTAAGCCTACTATTTAAACTGTCTCTACAATAAATAACGAGTTCATTTTTGTACAGCTTAAGCACAAGAGTTACCTTTGCCCCAACCAACTTCTTCAATCCTCTATCCTGTCTAAATTATAACCATGCCTTTAGAATGACAATATATATGTGTTATTTGGGAGAAAAAAGAGAATATTTTATATATATATATAAAGTACATATAAATATTTATATATATGCATATATTATGTGTGTATACACATATATAATATCATCAGTGTTCATTAGTGTTGAGCACATCATGCATCAGATAATTTAGCTGATACTGAAGGGAAAAACAGAAAAGAAGATAACGAGGTTTTCATGGAGAAAAAGCATAAATGGATGGACTAACAAGGAAAGCTCTAAAGTACTAGGGACATTTGGGATAAGGCTGTGCACAGTCTGAGACACAAGTCTTCTGGGGATTATTTCATACTGGAGAGATTTAGGGCCACAAAGTAGGAAACAAAAGAATAATGTGATTCACAACTTTGCCTACTATAGTCCCCAGAGTAATGATGCTGGTGGAAACAGTGACCCATTGTGTTTAGTTGGTGGCAAATTTTCATGTATTTTTTAAGTTTTCAATTATTTGTTTCCCCCTTACTTAAATGTAGTGTGGAAAGCCAGTGAATACTTTGGAGACAGCATTTTTTTTCCTAATCTCATGTCTCCTTTTGATCTAGAAACCTTTAATATTCGTGGCTTTCAGATTCTCATAATTTATACCTTCAATAACATTCAATAACTTTTCTATCATCTCTAAAACAATAATCCCCAAATCTTTATCTGTAGCTAAATCTTCTTTCACGAACTCCAGTTCTACATATATGTACTTAGTTATCCCCGAGCCACAGCAAACTGAGCAAGCCCTAAGAGGAACTCATCTCTTTCCATCAGCCACACTCCAGTATGAACTATGTTAGAAGAGTGGAAACCCCATTCTTATTTATTTCCCTCCACACAACCCACAAAGTTCTACATTTCCAGCTCCCCTTTACCATTTTAGTCCATGGTAGTCCTCCTTTCTCTCTTCCTGTCTCTCTCTCTTTTTTCTGTTCCCTTGCAATACAGTTATTTATACCGCAAGAAATATGTAAACTCCACCCTTGGAGACTATCCTCCTTTTTTCCACAGTATAACAACATTGCTATATATTTAGCAGATTGCATTTGTACTTTCCTAAATTAGCCCATTTTATGCTTTGTAGGCTAACCTCATACAAACCCTTCTTTTAAAGGGCATATGAATTTCCTTAGTGTTTTATAATGTTCAGCTTAACAAGGAGAAATTTTGCCTATAAATTTTCCAAACACAAAATGTTTTTGTTAATAATTAAATGCATATCTCTAATTTGGAAAATCCTCTTATCTCTAGATAAAGAAGCAATATAAAAAGTTGGTAATGTATAGACAATGAGCTTCAAATATGTTGCGGATTTCAAAGAAAATGCTTTTGTGGTACCGATTTTGTCACTTTGTAAAGATCATCTGCCATTAACTTTCCTTTAAGAAACACGTGACTGACATTATTGTAATGATTTCAAAAGAAATGAATTGGTCAGCTATAAGAATTTATGCTTTATCCACCTCACAATGTTTACTTCAGCCTCCCTCTACCATCCTCTGAATTACCAGCCTTTTATGACAATTTTTTAATGACAATTAGGCAACACTTTATCATCTGAGCTATAAGAATATTATTTTCTCTTCATATTTTCTCCAGGATAACTCTATAGGTTGTCCAAAGTAGATGAAAAACATTGAGATAAAATGATATTGTGAAGCACTGACCAACTGTGTTCTTTCCCAAGCTTTACTTGTACTCTGTGACCCTCACCAGTATTCTCAACAAGTTCTCAAAAACTCGTGAAAGAAAAAGAGCCAGTTGCTGTAAGGGTTTTGTCCCTGCTGATAAGAAAGGTGGGGTTCTTGGTGGAGGGATCAGTGATCACTGGAATGGAGAGCCGATGGAAAGGTGAACATCTGTGGGGTGGAGGCAACAATGACACGCTCTACTCCAGATTAAGACTAAATGATGCACAGCTGAGAAAATGACTGTGTGGTACACATAATGGTGTGCCAGCAACCAGAATCCTCTCCTAAATCACTCCCACTGCCCACACACCAATCCTACAGAATTGTGTGAACATTCTGGAATTTAGAAGCCACCTTAGAAGAAAGATAGTGAAGGGATGATGAATTGAGGAGAAGTACCTCTAATTTTTGCTATCCTTCTGGAATCTTTCTACTCAAAACTACTCAGACAAGAGTAAGGTACCGGTCTTATCTCTAATCTCAAAATGTTTTTTCTGGGTTTTTTTTTTTTTTTGAGAAATAATTGATACATCACTATATAAGTTTAAGGACAATAGTATGGTGATTTGATTTACATATATTATAAAATGATTGCTACACTGGATTCAGCTAACATCCATATTCTCCTACAGATACAATAAAGAAGAAAAATATTTTCTTCTTGTGATAAGAACTGTCAGGATTTACTCTCTTCACAACTTTCCTGGACTTCATACAGCAGAGTTAGCCACAGTCATCATGATGCTGTATGTGACCTTTCTACAAGGTGGATGAGAAGGTAATTTGGTGTAGCCACTATGGGAAACAATATGGAGATTCCTCAAAAAATTAAAATGAAAACTACCATATGATCCAGTAATGCCACTTCTGGGAATATATCCAAAGGAAACAAAAACACTAATTCAAAAAGATATCTGCATCATCATATTCATAGCAGCATTATTTATAATAACCAAGATATGGTAATAAGACATGGAAACAACCTAAGTGTTCCTAAACAGATGAGTGGTTAAAGAAGTTACCATATATGGGTGCCTGGGTGGCTCAGTTGGTTATGTGTCTGCTTTCAGCTTAGGTCATTAACGAGCTGAGATGGAGCCCTGGGTCAGGATCCCTGCTCTATAGGGACCCTGCTTCTCTCTTTCTCCTTTCCCTCCATCCCCCCAAATTGTACCCGCTCTGCCTCAAATAAATGAAATCTTCTTAAAAAAAGAAATTTTGGTATATATAGATATGGAATGCAATAATATAGGAATATTCAGCCATTAAAAAATGAGGAAATCCTACCATTTAACAATAACATGAATGGACCTTGACGGCATTATGCTAAGTGAAATAAGTCAAATACAGGAAGACAAATACCATATGATATGTGGAATCTAAAAGCAAAAGCTCAGTGAAAAGAGATCAAACTTATGGTTACCAGAGATAGAGGTAGGGGGAGTGGGAACTGGAGGAAAGTGATCCAAAAGTACAAACTTCAGGGTGCCTGGGGGGCTCAGTCCATTAAGTGTTAGCTCAGGTCATCATCTCAGGGTCCTGGGACAGGTCCCCCATCTGACTCTGCACTCAGCAGGGAGTTTCCTTGAGATTCTCTCTCTCTCTCTCTACCTCCTCCTCCTCTTGTGTCCTCTCTCTCTCTCTCTCTCTCTCTCTCCCTCAAATAAACAATCTTTAAAAAAAGTAAAAAGTTCTAGCATTAGGATAAAAAAGTACTAGAGATGTATCTCAGAACTTTGAATCCACTTTCCCTTTACTATCTGACACATTTAAATGCATTTGCAGGGGCACCTGGGTGACTCAGTAGGTTAAGCCTCTGACTTCACCTCAGGTCATAAACTCAGGGTCTTGGGATCAAGACCTCCTTCAAGCCCCACTTCAGTCTCCATACTCAGCGGGGAATCTGATTATCCCTCTCCCTCTCCCTGTGCTCCTTGCCCTGCTTGTGCTCTCTCTCCCAAATAAATAAATAAAATCTTTTTAAAATAAATAAATAAATAAATGCATTTAATATATTCATTACTAGAACTATGTAACTGTTCCATCTTTTCCAGTGCCCTGTGACCTTGTGTTGGGGAAATATAAATGAAAACAAAATCTCCTCCCAACCCAGGAAACTTCTCCATGAAGGTAGAAGAGGAAGAAAACAACTTATTATTAAATAAGAATGTGATATGCATCCCATGCAATCTGTTAAAGACAATGCCAATGCAGAAAGAAACCTCACCCCCTCTTCTGGAGCCAAGGAGATACAATCCCTACACACATATTCTCAAGATAAACCTGAACTGGTCCTCAAGAAAGAAGATTTGACAGCACCATTTGTCACACAGTTCATCCTAAATTCACCAAGTAACTGGGGTGACTATCTATGTTAGCTAATAGACTTTATATAGAGGAAACACGCACTTGTATCTATATAATAGGAAATGGTTTTGTAACTTGGTGTGAGGTGTGTGCTGCCAAAGCTGAACTCCTACCATCCCACAGAAACTGGGAAACAGGGTCAGGATATTCCTTGATAATTACCTTCCAAAGTGATGTCTCCCAGATCCCTAAGAAAGACAATCCTGGGTCATAAAGCTGGCAAGAGCTATATTTAGCTTTTAGTAAGATTCCTATATCTTTCAAAAAGACAGAGGGATACTTGGGTGGCTCAGTTGGTTAGGAATCAGACTCTTGCTTTCAGCTCAGGTGATGGATTTATGGTTGTTGGATTAAGCCCCACATCCGGCTCACATCCCACTGTATGCTCAGTGTGGAGTCGGCTTCAGATTCTCTCTCCCTCTCACTCACTCTCCCTCTCTCCTAAATGAATAGAAAATGTTGAGAGAGAGAGAGAGAGAACTTATCAGTTTTCTAATGTAAAAGCTCTCCAAAAAGGGAAGGGGAAGTCTCCTTTTTTATTTTCAATAGGGAGAATTAAGTCTCTGACTTTTAACTTGTATTTGCCCTTATAATTGGATAAGTCATTAATTGTTTGAGGTCTTTGTTTCTAGATTTATAAAAGGCTAATTTGTATTTTATAGTCTCTAACATACATTTTCTCTTTAGAGTCCATGTGACTATCTTCTCTCAACTTGATGTCATCCACAAATTTAATTAAGTTGCCTTCTAGGTACTTAACTAAATAAATCTTGAGAAAGAGAACCCCTTGACATTCTGGTCTGACGGCTTATAGCTACACTGTATTGTTCTCTTATTGAACATAAGCCATCTTACAGAACAACATCATCAAACAAGGTCACTCTAGGGAGTATGATAAAGTTAAAGAAACCAAGGTCACTGTATAAACCACAAAATATGAAATTTCCTCCTCCCCTGGCTAATATAGGTGACTATTGCTTTTTTTTTTTTAATCAATTGGGCTTTATCCTAACTATGTTCTTTTCATAGGTAAGACTGATTACAGTACCTAATCATAGAATTACCCCGATTTCCTGATAACATCAAAAGCCCCATTTCCTTAGACCCTCTCCAAAATTATTCTGTCAAAACTCAAGTCCCATAATAGAATGCCCCATAATAACAGTTTCCTGCAATGTCAACAAGTAGTAAACCATCTTATTCAGCTACAGGTATGTTGCTAGTGGTCTCTGGCAGGAAGGAGGGGATATCATTGATTTAATATGAATGTAGAACAGGACAAAACCAAGGGCAGAGCTTGTGAAACAACACTGGATGGAGCCTTCACTGCTTATAGTCATTGATCCTTTAATCAATAAATTTGGCCATGGTAATTTAACAGAATACATATCTACCTGACTATATAACTATTCCTTATATCTCTCTCTATTTTCTTCACAAGATTATCAGGAGACTTTTTCAAATTACCTTGTCAGACATTTTTTTATGTAATACCTATGACATTGTCCTGATATTTTTTTCACTTTTGAATTATTTGATTTACATGTGTGTGTGTTTATAAAATGTATATATTCTCTAATTGTGGGGGGATGGTGGTCAAGGTTGTTTGGTTTGCCAGTGTTTATTAAACTCATGTCAGCACTTACTGCCTCCTTATATGTTACTCAATATGATATCTGTCCCTGGTTTGTCTATGGTATTCTCAAAGTATCTTGGGTTTCTATTTTTTCTCCTCCATTTAGGCTTCAATTTCCTTATTAATATATTTGTGCTTTTCTTTTAATTTAAAGCTGTTGCTGCTTATTTTAAGCAAAATGACTTGTTGAAAGGCTCTCCTTTCTATCATGTGAAGTCTATAGCATCTATTAAAATCAGTAGTAACAGAAGCTAATTAATGTAATGTTCTATTACAAAGAACACCTAATAATTAGCCTTAGTAATTTTTTTTTTTTTTTTACCAAAATTAACTCAGTAGATGCTTAAGAATTAGTTAGGTCTAAAACTAACTAGGAAAGGATCAAAATGGTACACAAATGTTCAATGGAAGTAGCAAACCTGAGAAACAATGTCCTGTCCTAGGAGTAGAGGAAAGAAGGGAAAGGTTGGCATTATTACAGCCTAGAGGCTTGGAGAAGGGGTAAGGGAAGCTGAGACTCAGACTTCTGTGAACAGTGTGTTGTCAGACTGCTGCTGGTATGTCTGAGGGGGTGCCTTGAGACCAGGTCTACAAGGGATGGAAAAACTGCAAACTGGATCAGATGCTGTACCTAAAAGGAGCTGGGATGAAAAGCATCACTGGCAAGACACTCACAGGAATGGGAAATACACATAAGCTCACAAAAAGGAGAATATCCTTTCCCCCTCCTTCAACCTTGTGTGTCCTTTTTGCTTAATATATTTTTTTAAGATTTTTACTTATTCATTTCACAGAAACAGACACAATGAGAGCAGGGAGCCCAATGCAGGACTCGATCCCAGGACCCTGGGACCATGACCTGAACCAAAAGGAGAGACTTAAAGTCTGTGCCACCCAGGTACCCCCACCCTTGTGTGTCCTTTTGGCATCCTTATTGCCAGACAGCAACTGGCCAGAAATGTGGTCTGCAGAGTCATAGCCCCAGCATCACAGACGGAGTCTACAGGGTGGGTTTGAGACCAAGAAATAATAGTTTAATGACTGGTACAAACACACTCTCAACAGTCATGCCAGGCTTCTACTTTTTGTGCTTGCCTTTGATTAAAGGTTCCTCTTTTTCTTTTTTACATATCCTATCACTCAAAATGAGTTTTTTAACTTCCTTTGTCTAATGCCCAAGCCCATTTGGCTGTTTCTAATCAGGATTATGATTTCTAAGCTTAAACGGTCACTTTCTCTCCTTGTGCCTTTGGTTCCCTTTTGAACAACAAGTTTTCCTGATAGGCCATAATTAAACACAGAGAGGGGTTCTTTCCCTTACTGTTTCCTCTGCTTTCAGAAATATGTTACCTAAATTTCCACGGGGTGACCTATGCACTCATAAATCTCTTTATCTCCTCTTGCTTCCACCTTCATGAACATATATCTTATTTCCTTAATGGTACCTATCTTTTGAATATACACACAATGTGTTCATGAAAACTCTGGCTAGCTTCTAGTTAGGTCTTTCCCTAGCAATAAATAAAAAATTCCCTTATCCTAGCTCTACATGGAAAATAAGTTTTCTTCTTTATATTCGGCCATTTTCTTGCTTTAGTTTTCTTGTATTAAAGCCTTCTACTTTTTTTCTCTCCAAGCTTAATAATTAAATATCCAGTCTTCTGATTTTTTTTTTGTATGCTCCCCACCTCCAAATCATATATATTTTTTCTTTTCCTAGTTCACTTTCTGTGTTTCCTCTCTTCTCTTCTTTTATCTTCTCTGCTTACGTTCCACCTACACTACTCCTATTATTCTTACTGTGCTGGGTCTTCCTAATCAATCTGAAGAGGCTCTCTACTTCATTTCTTTTCTTCCCCTAGGGACTTCAGACAAAGACCGTTCTTCAGAACTTAACATTCTGTCTCCTCTTTCCACAAGAAGGCTCTTCTCCCTGCTGTATTCTTGTTGCCCCTCCCCTGTGGTCACTTGTTTTCTTCAATTTCTTACTTCTTTACTATTCTCACTGCACCACCACCACATGGGCCCTTTCTCCCACCCAGCCCTCTATTTCTTTATCATCATATGATTTTCAGTAATTTGAGAAATAGAACATAACACACAACATGACGCTGACTTGCTTCTCCTTCTTACATGTAAAATGTTTCCTCTTACCAGTCATTATGCTCTACCATTTTTGTAGCTGACATGTATAGCTCATCTTTGGCTTTTATATATCCTACCTATAATTCTTTTCTCTTTTCAAAAAGAAACGAAATGTTCCTGGCAGATGGAGAACCTCACCTTCCCCTTCCTACAACTATTACACAAATGGGTTGCCTCATACAAATCTAAGCTTCCTTGCCAAAAGCCAGAATTGCTAAAATAATGCAGTATTAGAGATTAAAGTAAACAAATTCTGTATTGTGCAAGAAAATGGAATCAGCCCACAGTTCTCAAGTAACAGAACTATTTTACTGTGACACAACCCAAAATAAGTCAAATGTCTCTGATGATATAAATCTAACATCAAAGCCCCCAATTTCCAAGGTCTGGATTTCTATCTATATTATACTAGGTTAAAAGGCCATTTTATTTTATTCTACTTGAATTAATAATTATAGTACTTTGCATTTTCCAAAATCCTTTCAAATATTTGAATAGTAAAATACTCTTTAAGCCAGGCAGAGAAAACATATATATTATTTCTATGCTACAGATTAAAAAAAAACTGGAAAAATGTTCAGTGATATTCAAGGTCACAAAGAAGTGGCAAAATGAGGACTTAAATTTAGCTTTCCTAAGATACTGCCTACAAAAGGAGTTTCAGCATTCTTACCACATCATATCTTCCTAGCAAGATTCCAGCACAATTTGTGGAACAAAAACATGAAAAAAAAAATCACCCATTAGACATTGTTTTAAAACTCTAACGAATTCTTCTGGAAAGCTATTTGGCAATGGATAGCAAATATCATAAATGCTTTTTTAGTCTTCAACCTAATTATTCTACTAGCACAAATCCATTGTGAGAGAATAATCTGAAATACAAAAATGATTCATGAAGAAATATACCCACTGAAGAGTTATTTATAACCAGAATCAAACTACAGCTAAAAATGGTAGAAGGTTAAATAAATACAGTAAATTCACAAGGTGGAATTATGAACAGCTATTAAACTAAGTCCCATTATGAGTTTATACTACCATGAAAAATTATTATTCTATGAATACTAATTGAACAGAACAGGGTTCAAATTTACACATAAACTATGATCCCAACTACTATATATCCTCATCCAATATATCTTTTCACTTATGTACATTTTTTTTTTTAAGATTTTATTTTTGGTGACTCAGTTAAGCATCTGCCTTCAGCTCAGGTCCTGGGACTGAGTCCTAAGTAAGGCTCCCTTCTCAAAGAGGAATCTACTTCCATCTCTGCCCCAATCCCGCCCCACTCACGCTGGCGCACACGCTCACTCTCTCAAATAAATAAATAAAAACTTTTTTAAAAAAGAGAGATAGATTTTATTTTTAAGTACTCTCTACACCCAACAAGGGGCTCAAACTCACAACCGCAAGATTAAGAGTCGCGTGCTCCACCAACTGAGTCAGCCAGGTGCCCCTCAATTGTGTACATTTAAAGTGGTAATTTTAAAATTTTGTTTTCTGAAAATGTATTATTAAATTAATGTTGCTGCTATAATCAATGGCATTGTTTACACAAGGAAAAATATATTGTAAAATTCATTTTAAAATTCTGGAATAAAAGTCAAAAAATATTAAAAGCTATTTGGAGTGGAATTGTGGATAATTTTCTTCTTTTATTTGATTACATTTCTCCCCAAAGCTATAATTTAGTAAACTGCAACAACACAAACCCTCCCAGAGAAGTCTCCTTGTTGCCTATTCTCTCACATAAACCAAATATCTTTTTTTTAAAGATCTTATTTGCTTATTTGAAAGAGAGGAAGAGAGAGAACAGGCATGTGCATGTGCAAGAAGAGGGGTAGAAAGAGAGGAAGAGGGAGATCCCTGCTGAGCACAGTTCATAACCTGAGCTGAAACCAAGAGACCTCGGGTAACTGACTGAGCCACCCAGGTGCCCCCCAAATATCTTTTTCCTTTAATTTTTTTTTTAATTTATTTTATAGAGAAAGAGAAGAAGCAGGCACAGCAGCAGGCAGAGGGAAAAGCTGGCTCCCCACTGAGCAAAGAACCCAATCCAGGGACCAATCCCAGGACCCTGGGATCATGACCTGAGCTGAAGGCAGTTGCTTAACCAACTGAGCCATCCAGGCGTCCGCCAAATATCTTTTTTTATTGTTGACCTTCATTCTGACATCCTTTATTAATGTAGTTATGACCAAAACATTTTATACCAACAATATTTTATTTCTTTTTATTTTCCTTTTATTTCCCAAATTTTTCCTCCCATTTTTTCAATTTAAATTCTCATTTTTTGTTCATTTTGTATTGTTCTTATATGCTTTCCAAGGCTGCATCAACTCATAAAACCTTTGTTCTATGTGCCCTCTGATGCATGTTTCATGGAAGCTATTCTCTCATCTGGTCTCTCAGGTCTCCAGATTCTTAATTTTTCACCCGATCTTGAAAAGTGACATAGCAAACTTCCAAAATTCTTTAGTGCTAGACCTCAGTGCCTAGCACCAAAGCACCAGGAGTCTGTTTTCATGAGGAAATGACCAGTCTCTCAAGAGGAAATTTACATTAAGTAAACAAAAGCTCCTGCTTATGTCTATGCGTAACAGTAAAGCCCAAACTAATGGAAAATACTAGTATCTGTTACTCAGAAAAATGTCTCCTACTCTAGTACTCTTCTGGAAGAATGCTAGTAATACTAAAATTACTTTTTCTCTATTAAACATTCATAGTTGTATACAATGCTTCTTTGAGCAAGAAAAAAAGATGTTTCCTGCACTATATATGTAACTTTGGGTAAGCAGCAAAGAACAGTTGTTACCTAGGATGTTAAACTAAAGTTTGGTAACTTGCCAGACCTCTAATTAAACTAAGTTAAAGGACCATGGTTAGACCCAAAGCTAGAGCACAATTTTCATTACTCTAAGACTGTCTGAGCAATAGTAACAAGTGACAAGTACTGATCAAAACCTAGATATGAAGGCTCATCAAATACTATCACAACCCAAACTACAAGCGAGTAGAGAGTCAAAGTGGTAAAGCTCTATACACTATGTTGTGCTATGTGAGGTCAATAAAATGTTTTCAAATTTCTTCATAAGATAGATGATTTGAAATTAATATTTCTTCAACCTCCACAGAAACCCAATTTCTCAAGAAATTGGAACACATCTGCACCCAGGAAGGACTGCACGGTATAATGGTTAGTGCATTCACTCTGCAACCAGACTCAATTCCTTTCTTGTTTCTGCTTCGTGGGCAAGTTGCATAACCACTCTGGTCCTCAACAGGTAAAATGGGACTGAAAAAGGAACCCACCTCAAGCCAATTAAATAACTAAGTTATTATAATGTGCCTAGAAAAATGCCTACAAAGGATAACTGTGCCATTCCAAAACATGACTCCTAGGCATAAGGATTACTTTTGAGCTGATTATTTTTAAGAAACAACAGACACAGTAGCAGCTCTGAAAACATAGTAGAAGTTACCCTTAAGAAAGATTTACATTGACAAAGGAAATCTGCGTTTGAGTCTTTCTCTCTGTACCAGGAAGATAGGGACACTCCAAATCACAAGAAACTCTTAACACTGGAGAAGGAATTAAATCTACATGACAACCTTGCTCTTACTTAGAGTGCTTTTCCTGACAACCTCACTAAAGCCCTCACCTTCCAACACATTTCTTTTGTCCTTAGCTGGAGATAGTACTTAAGGTGGTGGCTCGGCCATTTCAGTTTTCCTGTTTCCCCTAGGGATATCCCACGTATACATGAAGTACATACATTCTTAACCTTTGTTTCCTCTTGTTACTCTGTCTTCTATTACAGGAGTGTCTCAGCCAAGATCCTAGAACAGTAGAGGAAAAATTATTTTTCTTCCCTTACAGCTGGTACATAATGGGCACCAAATAAGTTTTGCTAAATAAATAAAGAGAGAAAGCTTGAAAGAAGGTCAAGATTTTGTTCTAAATATGTTTTGTTCCACTGGTTGAGGCCCTTACCAACTGGGGTCTAGGCCCTGCAGTGGATTGTATTATTATAGTCTACTACCAAAATATGGCAAGATGATGGTTGTACTGGTCAGTTTTATGTATTAATTTGGCTTGGCTGTAGTAACCAGTTTTAGGGGAGAAAAAAAATAATTTTCTCTTTATCCTGATTCTCAGCTGGGAACCCTGTAACAAAAGACAGATTAACAAGAGAAAAATGGATATTTATTAATACATCCATCTCATGTATACATGGAAGGTACTCAGGGAGGTGGCTTAACTCAGGCTTAAGTACCATGTTAAGTACCAAGACGAGAGAATGGTGTAGGAGAAGCTAGTTTGGGTAGAGGACTATGAAAGATATGGTAAACAAAAGTAAGGTTTGTTATGAGTATACATATGCACACACACATACACACACAAGCATATCCTATTGTGTTGTTTTTTTTTTTTTTTCTGGTGGACTCCTGACTAATCAGTTGTCTGAAGTGCTGAGTCAAAGAATTCATTTTTGTCAGATACAAAATCCTTTGCTAGAAGAATAGAAAATGGATCAACTCAGATGTAATTCTGCCACAACTGAAAGATTACAGGGACCTAGTAAGAAGGTTGTTTGTGGAGTTAGTGATAATTAAAACCATTTTTATGCAGAAACACATCACTGCCCTTGAATAATTTATAGCCACAGATGAGTTCATAACCATCAATTGATCACTCAGAGAAAACTACTACAGGTGCCATCCATGGGGTGACAGCTGATTGAGTTTCCCATGGGCAGGGAGGTGGAGTGAAGGTAGATGATGAAAGCCGTCAGAAGTAAATCACCACTGCTGAACTTCACAGCCCTGATAAGTCACCTGAATTATATGCTTTAGGAGAAAGCTGATATGTGTCTATGAACTTTTAGGAGTCAAAATAACAAAATACACATCTAAGACACAGAAATAAATTGAGAAACCAGCAACATTTCAGTTTTATCTCTACCCTTAAAAGGAGAACCCAGCAAGTGAGGTCCTAGTGGGTAGAGTTAAGCGCCTATCCTAGCCTAGACTAGCTAAAGGCCAATTTAAAATCATTTGCCTCTAAATTACTTCTAGTGTGAGAGTTGACCATGTGTATAAATTCTCTTACTAAGAACTTTCCAAGTATAAATGAAACCCACTAAAAATGAAATTATTGTGGCATAATACTGTGACCAGGAGCTTTTGGGGGGGAAATCTACACTAGAACAGAAGAGAATTCCAACAAATAACTAATTCTTATGACTTGGAATATTTTCAATTGCAGACCCTTTTAGTCTGCTAAATTTTATACTATAAATCATTTTATATTTATCATTTCAACTTTAAAAATCAAACCCAATGTTACTAAATGTAAGGTAGATAAGTTGCCTGATAAAAATTGTGATAATTTAAATTTTTCCTGATTATTATTCTATCATTTTAAACTATATGTATATAAAAGTAAACTCACCAACAATACTGAATTTCTTAACAGAAAAACAGAAGACTAACTAACTTGCTTTCTTTGATGGAAGAAAAAAAGGAAACCTACATTAAGTTTAAAACCCCTAACTTATGTCACAAGAAAAGAAAATAAAATGTGAAATTGAAGTCAAGGGAAAGGTATTTGTAGAAACCTGGAGTCTTTGAAATATTCAGATTCCAAATGAACTAGACTACTTTAAAAGAAAGAATGCAAGATCAAAGTCATGAACAAGACAGAAACCAAAATATCACCTCATATAAAACAGGCCACCTGAATTAGTATATTCGCAGAGTCTAAATCTGAAAGAAAAAAAAAGACAAGGACATGCTGCCAGCTACAAAAAAAGTCTGGAAGAAAGTTACATTTTTCCAGGTTTTATGGAAACCCAAAAAGGGCAATTTGTATGCTTTATAAACTATGCGTAACCAAAAGTTACTTTCACAGGTATGAAATAAAACAGGTTTCTACAAATTCAAAACATTTTCTGTCGTAAAGTGAAAAAAGAAGAAATTTTTGATCACTGTGAGTTATAGTTTAATTTGTAATAAAGCATTATGTAAGAGATCCTATATTTTAGAACAGTGACTGAGTAGTAAGTGACGGGTGTATTTATAGTTGAAAATATCCAACAGTAGACAAAAACTTTTGATTGAATAAATTTTGGGTTTGTTTGGATGAAGACCCAAACTTCCTATCTTTGACAAGGAAATATGTTAATTTGATCTCAGAATTAAACCCTAATCCTAACCTTAACCCTAACTGCCTTGTGATTCACTGATTATCTCATCTTTTCTATGATCTGAGAGGTGCTCTAAGTCAAAGGGTACGCTAATTGTAAAATACCACTTTCACTTGTTCCCAGTCTCTGTGGTCAGAATTTGCATCAGGAACCTATGTTTGGCCAAGTAAGTCAGTTTCATGACTCTCTGATTCAGTATCATTAGTTTGGTATGCAGATCTATTTTGATCCTTTTATATTTTTTTAAGATGCAACATGAATTTATGGTTAATATATCTTATTATATGTTCAACAAAACAGTATGATAAGGTATTAAGGTTTGAGATTTAACTTCTTCTGCTATCTTCCTAAAGACTATGGTCATTTTTATTGTTCCTTCTATAGTGCCAGAAATACTATCTCATTCTCCCCTGCCAGGCATTGCCTGTGTTGTGTGTCTCTTTGAGAGCTCCTACAATCACCGATGTTCCTCATATGTTCCTCATAAGAAAGTAACTTCTTTACCACCTCTAAGAACCAAAGTCCATAAATATTAGAGTAGTGATAAAGGAAATTTGTATATAGGGAACCACAAAATGGAAGATACTTCAGTGGCCTGGCCCAGTCACAAATCTAACCCTAAGTCACCCCACATTTACAGGAACACCTGGCTGTCTAGGAAACCTACCATACACCAGTCACAGTCCTCCATTTCAGCTTTAGCTAGCTCACCTTACCCTAGGAAATAAGACCTGCTAATCTTAAAGAGATTAAGGAGGTCCCCAACATCCTAGCCAATTATGTCCTGTTTCCAAGTTGCTGCTTCCAATGCTCTATAAAACTCCCTCTCACCCAAATCCCTTAGGAAGAGTGCTCTACCGCTTTGAGGCACTGGATTCCCCTAAACCATGGATTGTTTTCTCTTGAATAAAAGACATCAAATTCATTACTAAAATGCATTATTTTTGTCATTTGTCAATAGTATCAGACCAGTTACCTAGAAGGACTTTGAGGAACTATTTTCAAAAGTGAAACACAGTCTTATTTCTTTTAACAGCTTATACTTAATTTAATGATGTATTTTTACATTTTTCGGGGATAAAATATATAACATGAAATTTGATATGCTAACCATTTTTAGGTGTACAACTCAGTGGCATTACTTACATTCACAATTTTGTAAAACCACCAGCACTACCTATTTTTCCAAAACATTTTTATCATCCAAAACAAAAACTATACCCACTAAGCAATAACTCCCCATTCCACTTTCCCTTCAGCCCCTGGTAACTTCTAATCTACTTTCTGTGATGAGTCTATTTCTAAATGTGACATTTCTAGAATAGTATTGGTTATTTTTATCCAATTAAATTCTGATTAAAAAAATAGATTTTCACTGAACCTATTCAAATTGTCATAAAAAAGTATTCTTTTACAATATTTCACAGTTCAGCTAATTAATTTTGAAGATAAATATAATCAGCATAAAATCACTAGTTTCTATTCACTAGCCATTTTTAAGTTCTGATGATGACCACTACTACATTATAAACTATATTAAAATTTTTCCACAGAATCTTCTTTTTCCAAATTTGGAAATTTGGCAAGACATCTTTCAAACTGACTTTTATTTCCATTTACACGTGTGGCTCATTAAACGCCAGATTAAAAATAGGTCAAGGAGAAATAAAATTATTTTATAATATGTCCAGTGAAAATATAACATTAACTATAATTAAATTCCCTTTATGTCAATTATAGTCAATCCTACATAATTAAGTCTTTATAGGCAGGACTTAACTTAATAGTCTGTTTTCACTGAGTCATCCATTTCTAGACTGAAGATCTCCTGCATATCCTAATACAGCCCCCCGATAAGAGTCTGACAAGCGATTGTTCATGGTGGTGGTATCAGCTAATACCTGGAAACCTGTACCTTGAAAGTAGGAAAGTTAGTATCAATGAGTTACCAGAAAAGACCAGTAATCATGTCAAAATCTAAAGACAAAAATGACTGTAGTCTTGAAAACAACTATAACCAGACTGTCAATTTTTTGAAATAAAAACAGGAGGATGTCACACTAATGATAAGGAATATGAGCTTTTTCAGAGAACTTCTGATTTTGACTTTAAAAATGTTTTAAAGGATGACAAGTTAGCACAAAGCACATAAAGTTACCAGGTCTTCAGATGAAGATGTTCTCAAACATAACTAAGGCCAAACTAAAATCATACCATGATCCCATTACAAAGAAGTTGAGCCAATCACTGGGGATTTCTCCAACTCCTATAAACATATAATAAACACACAGAGAATAAGATCAGTTCCAATTATCACTTGCTGGAGGAGCATACTCACATAGTCCCTAACACAAAACTAATCCAGAAATGCATGAAGCAGAAATAAACCAGAAATAGCCTGAGGGAGGGCAAAAGCTCTATTACCATACATTAAAAGTCACCTTAGAGACCAAATAAGAAGCCTGGGTACCAGATGACATAAGGTACATTTACTGAACAACTTATTTTGCTCAATTTCATTGGATAAATCTTTATAGGTCAGGTCCTTAAGAATGCTAAAATAGATAACCAAACAACCAAACAAATAAGCAAGCAGGGAAACTCATAGAAAACTTAGGTCAATTAGTGAGTAGAGATTTTCTTACTTGAAATAAAGCATTATTCAAGTCAGATCAGCTTTCAGAACAAGTAGCTTCCTGGAATAAGGAGTGAAGCATGTATTTGTATTTCAAATTCTTATATCCCAGTTGATAGTTCTAACTGGCTACCATTTTTGTCACTATCAACAAAAACAGAAGTTATAGTCTATCGTAAGAAAAAAAACATAGCATTTTTCAGGATGCAGTTTTTAAAAACACTGATAGTAAGATCCAAATGAGTCAAAGAAAAGGAGAAATAAAGCAAATTTAAAACAATAAAAAATATATATGCATAAATGTTATACAAAATATGTAATACATATACACATAAATAATAAAATTAATACACATACTTGGGTATACGCATGTGGACTTTTTTTATAATTCAGTAAAAATATAAAACAAAATCTGAGCTAAACTATCTTAGATTACATTTATTGTAAAAAAAACCAAATCTTTCTAGTTTTTCTAGTATGAAAATATATACTGAGCATAAGAATTTTATCTTGATTTTGGAGATAAGGACATGTTTTTCCATGGTTATTTATAATTCTTGCATCCAGTTTTCCCAAAAAACAGCTCTGGCTCTGATTGGAACCTGAATTCTAAAACCAAACTGAATTAGTCAAGCTTCCTAATAACTACAGTAAAATTAATTTTAATGTTCATTTTTGCTTTAACAGTACATATACTTCTTACTCATTTTCCTCTCAAAATGTAACATAAGACCAACACATTTCCAAATATGAATTTGTAAAACATTGATTTTTAAAAAATATTCCATTCTTTTAAGAACAGAAAACTTTATTAACACAGACGATTCAAAGGGACAACAGTCAAAACACAAAATATTTACAAATATACAAGTTTTCAATTTAGAGGATATTTACTGAGTACCTATTTTGTGCTGGCCATTATACCAAAACCACTGATATGCAACTATGAATCTATGAACACAGTCCTTGAGCAGCTTCTTCATAGTGAAGAACACAAATAAGCCAAGAACAACCGAATTACAGAAAGTGCCATAATAAGTATACATAAAATACTATGCACATTCAGAATGATGAACAACTAACTGCCTCAGCCTCATAAATTTGGAGGTAGATTTATAAGGTATTGATGAGTAGGAAGAATATTGCCATTCAAGAATGGGGGAAAGTATTCCAAGTAGAATCTTGAAAAAAAAATGAAATGAGCTAAATATTTCCTCATAAAAAAATACTTACAGCATACCCACTGCCTTTGGGCTAATCTAGGTCACGATCCTCTTCACCAGAACGTCTGTGATTCTCACTAAATCATCTTTATCATCCAGTCTTCCCTCCTACATCCCCCTGCCATGAATCCTCCACATAGCAGACATATTTTTTTTATCTTTTAGCATAAATTGGATCTTGTCACTAATGCTTAAAATTTGTCATTTTTCCATTGCATGAAAAAGAAATCCAAACTCGCTTATCAGAGCCTAGATATTCTGCCCAGCTTCTCATTTAAAGCACTACACTACTACTTAGCTATGATATATTTATACATATATTATCTTTAAACTCTTTCCCCTAACCAACTTACTTGCTTGTGAAACCATATTTTTAGATGCTTACATATATTTCAGAACCAGAATCTATTCTGAATAATATTTTTGAAGTTGCTCAATGATCTGGTACTTTCATTTTTATCCTATTAAAAACACATAATTTCAGAAAAAAAGGTATATGACTTATAATTATATGGAAATACCAATTTGTTTACTAGATGTGCTTTTGAAAAACTGAAATAAATAATATTTCTTTAAACTTGGAACCACACTTGAATTGCAAAAGAAGTCCTGTACTCATGGACTAAATAATTCAGACAGACCTTTCCAGTGAGGATAACTAGAAAAAAACAATTTAAAAATTATACACATATGCCTGTAAGAAAATGAAGAGCTAACAAGGCCATGTGGAATTACTGAGCCAAGATTGGGGAGACAATGGAAATGCAGAGATGTGGATCAGGCATTTGAAACCACTTTCCTCTGAGATGTTAATTATTCCATTGGCCACAGGGCAAGGAACAGTGGGGAGGTTGAAAGTTTGAGCAGGAGACTTTCCAGGTCTCTCTTTCCTTTCAGAAAGTTCCAGGGGACAAGGGAGACAAAGGTGAATCAAAGGAGGCAAGTGGTTTCTAAACTCTCATGCGTGGGTAGGAGCAGAAAGGTTATGTAATAGGTGTCTACCAGGTGCTCACAGGGACTGCTTCCCGACTTTGAGCTATTCACTCATTAAAATTGGATTAAGGATTTCTTTTTCAATATCCCTTTGGCTATTCGAGGTCTTTTCTAGTTCCATATAAATTTTAGCATTATTTGTTCCATTTCTTTGAAAAAGATGGATGGTACTTTGATAGGAACAATTCCGGATTTCAAGCTCTATTACAAAGCTGTCATCATCAAGACAGCATGGTACTGGCACAAAAACAGACACATAGATCAATGGAACAGAATAGAGAGCCCAGAAATAGACCCTCAAATCTATGGTCAACTAACCTTCGACAAAGCAGGAAAGAATGTCCAATGGAAAAAAGACAGCCTCTTCAATAAATGATGCTGGGAAAATTGGACAGCCACATGCAGAA
>NC_081558.1:147452468-147526401 GCF_022355385.1 Mustela nigripes | reverse complement strand
GTAAACCTGGTGATTCACAGACCTGTACCCCTGGGGATAAAAATATATGTTTATAAAAAATAAAAAATTAAAAAAAAAATACATCTTTGAAAAAAGACTACCACAAAAAAAAAAAAAAAAAAAATTGGATTAAGGAGTCTGCCCCGGGTTGTCTAGAAACTACCAATGTCAGGCTGAAGCAAACAAGAGAGGTCTAAAAAAGGATAACACCATTCTACATCTCTACTTATTTCTGTAAATATTTTTTCAACTACAGTGTCTGGCATCCAGTATGAAATAATCAGGCTTATGAAGAGACAAGATGCCTTGATTGAGAATAAGCAAAAGTAACAAAAATTAGAAACAGATTCATTTTCTGGAAATGGAACAAAAGTACCAAAATATATTAGCGTTTGATAATAAAAGATAAATGTTGCAATTTCTAAGCTAATAACTAAAGAAATAATAAAAACATACAGTTGACACTTGAACAACATGGGCTTGAATTGCATGGGTCTGCTCATATGTGGTTTTTCATCAGTAAATATATTAGAAAATTTTTTGGATATTTGTGACAATTTGAAATAATTTTCAGATGAACCACACAGTTTAGGAATATAAAAAATAAAAAAGGTATTATTGTGAGAAGACAGTATATAATAAATACACCCAACAAAAACCATGTTGACTGTTTATGTCATTAGTAAGTAAGGCTTCTGATCAACAATGGGCTACTAGTAGTTAAGTTTGGGGGAAGCCAAAAGTTATAGACAGATTTTTGACTAAATGGGGATTGTTCAGTAATGTTATTGCTCAGCCCATGTAGTTCAGGGGTCAACTATAGAAATTCCAGAGTTCACAAAGGCAAAAAATTAGAATGAAAAGAAGAAGAGAGGAAAGAAAACATCAAGCAAACAAAACAGAAAACAAACAATAATATTATATATTTAAAAGAAAATATATCTGAAGCTATAATCAATGTTATAACCCATCTAAAAAAACAAAGCTTGTCAAAATAGATGCAGGAAGAGAGCACAGCATGCTGGACTAAAGTGAATGGTAGACCAGACAGCCATGGTTAAAATGTTTGAGAAAATTATGCCCTATATCTCCCTTTCCTTTCTGTAAAATAACAAGTAATCATACATAGCATTCATGTCTCCAGAGACAGGTAGGCAGTGAGGTTATTTAGGTAAGGACCCTGATGTGGTACCTGGCACACTGTAGTGCTTCTCCCTCCTTCCTCTGTAAGATAAACATATCAGATAAGGCCAAGTTTTATTATAATCAGATTCACTTAAAATGAAGTACATCTTTAATTTTAGAGTGACTTTACATTATTAGATCTACTTAGCTCTAAAGAGGAACAAAGCTATTATATTAATTGGGTCACTGAAATACATGGCATGAAGCTTGATACATAATTAAAGTAACTAAATATGTCTTAATACATCCCTTTAAATGTTTTATTGATAGTGTTGGCTGAATGTGAGAAGTAAGTGTGATTTTGCTGTCTTTGTGGGTCAGATTTCATTATATAAACATCTTAATTTTAATCAGGCAGTTATTATGTTAATATATTCCATTAACAGTGGATATTTTTTCCACACCTAACAATTTACAATCTTGAAAACTAATTTAAATAGATCTTTTTATAGCAAGTCTGTGAAACTGTGTATATTCATTAAATTAAAGATCACTTTGCATGCCAGCACAACCAAATTGTATTTTGAAATGATGCAGGATAAACAACAGATGTGTCCAATATATATTTTTCTTCAGTTGCTAAGGCAACATGGTTCAGTCTTTTAAAAAGTGAGATGGTGCAGAAACAAGACCAGAAAATAATTTCTTTGGGCCCTTGTTTCAGTAAGAAGGTACCCTTCACATTTGCCATTACAGAGAAGCCAGTATGGCTGTGATACATTCTAGTGTTACATTATCTGTACTAAACTTCATAAGTTCTATTATTAGGGTTTTTTTTTAAGACTTAATTTATTTATTTGTCAGAAAGAGAGAGAGAGAGAGAGAGCACAAGCAGGGGGAGCAGCAGGCAGAGGGAGAAGCAGGCTTTCCACTGAGCAATGAACTCCATGCGGGACTCACTCCCAGGACCCTGGGATCATGACCCCAGCTAACGGCAGATGCTTAACGGACTGAGCCACCCAGGCATCCCTAAGTTTTATTATTTGTCAGTATAATAAGTTCTTCTGTTGGCCCAATTTTGAAGAGCTCTCCATACATTTCTACCTCTAATTCATTGTTTATTGTTTACCTCGCCAAAGGAGATTTGACAAGGGTTTCAGCATTTCTCAAGATGATGGTATAATTTTGATGGTGACCAAGATAAAATATTGAGAATTGTAGGCTACATTTTCAAATATAAGGAAGAACTAGCTTGGCAACAAGAGGATTATCATCTCTTTCTTTTCTAATTCAGGAAATCCCCCTTCTTCTATCCATTCCCAATTACTCTTCACTCTTGTTGATATGTATTTATGCTCTTCCATTCACACAAATTCAAGCAGTATTTTTTTTTTAATTCCTCTTGGACCAAACAAGAAGAGGTTGCCACCAGCAATATTTATAATAATACGAAAATTACCATTTAGTCACTATTTCCATTTTTGTTGGCGGGATCGTATGAGATAACAAGAAACATGGGACCTCCTCAGAGTAAAAAACTTCTAGGAACCAGTGTGTGACTCTAAGTTCTCTGACTAAAAATATCAGCGCCACTTTAAGAGAGTTTTAAAAAGCACCGTCTCCTTTAAAAAAGCAGTTATAGAGTTAGGCAATGTAAATCAATAGAAAAGCAGAGAAATTAACTAGAATGCTGTTGCCTAACACATTTGACCTCATTTCTTGAATGTCCTTTAGGTTATTTTTATATTTCATAAATGACATGTTAGAACTATAAGATGTAAAAGTGGTAAAAAGGAATTTTGAAATGGTGTGAGGAGTTAGTGTGCTTATACACATGAAGCACACTTAGGGTTAAATGTCCCAAAACATGTTTTAGAAATTATTTTATCAAGGGGCGCCTAGATGGCTCAGTTGGTTAAGTGTCTGCCTTTGGCTCAGGTCATGATCAGGATCAACTTCCAGGGTCAAGCCTCGTGTTGGTCTCCCTGTTCAGCAAGAAGTCTGCTTTTCCCTCTGACCCTCCCCCATTTCATGCACTCTCTCACTTTCTCTCTCTCTTAAATATATAAATAAAACCTTTAAAATGAATAAATAAATAAATAAATAAAAGAAATTATTTTACGGAAAAAGAAAGCTTCTCATAAGAGGTGTTATTTTATGTGAGACTCTGTGATATTAATAGTTCTTTTCTGAGATACTTAAAACTTGAAATAAAACTAGAATGTTTTCTCAACCTGTACACGTATTTATCTGTGTAAAGTCTATTTTGAAGATTTCACTATCAGACTAAATGACCTCCTTTGCTCTTGAAAAGTAAAAAATACAAACTTTTAAAAATGTCCCTTTCTGGGGCACCTAGGTGGCTCAGTGGGTTAAAGCCCCTGCCTGCAGCTCAGGTCATGATCCCGGGGTCCTGGGATCAAGCCCCACATCGGGCTCTCTGCTCCGCAGGGAGCCTGCTTCCTCCTCTCTGCCTGTCTCTCTGCCTACTTGTGATCTCTGTCAAATAAATAAATAAAATCTTTTTTAAAAAAGTCCCTTTCTAAAATGTGCATAATGCTAACAATTTTAGAAGATGAATATTACATTTCATTATTAAGGCATTAAGAACCGTTGAGTGTTGTGATTCAAGCATCACATCCCTATGAACATTTATAAACATCTTTTCCTTGTCACATATGTTTTAAATGTATGCTGAGAAATGCACAGCATATTTTGAAGACTTCTCACTTAAAAAGTCCAACAATGGGGGAAGAAAGATAATTTCTCTATTCACATTGATTTGTGTTTTACAGATGGTTTAATGTGAGATTAGAGGTGGGATTTTAACAATGGCACTTTCCCAAATATTTATAATTTCTTCCAAAATAAACTGTTATTTAAATATTTGGCACAAAATAAGAGACATCTGGGAATAATTAGAATAAAAAAATCATTATGGTAGTACTGGCAAAGATAGTTCTAACTCTTTGATAAACTATCTTGTGGGTTAATTCCAATAGAAAAATAATTGTTATTGACTATAGAGACCCAGAAGTACAAGAAGCCATTTTAACAAATTTTGAAAATAATCAGAAAAACTAGATAAGAGGAAACACAATGAAAGAAGCAAGATTTACATATCTATTTAGAGGATACTTAAACAAAACATTCCAATTATTGTGATTCACTTGGAACAATTTAAAAAACTCTCATCAATTTTGAAAAAAAAGGTTTTTATAAACCATAAAGGAAATTTTATCCTTACTATTTTTAAGCTACTATATATTTAACCCTAAAGACTTGCTGGAAATATTTTAAAGTAGAAGTTGGGAAAACAATTTGGGAATTATTTCACCCAATTAAATCCCATATTCCCACATATAAAGGAGGAAAAATGTAAGGAAGAGGATCCAACAAAGGGGAGGGTATAAAAGGTGAATGGGATAAGAGAGAACATGGAAGAAAGAGCAGCAAAGAATGTGATCATGACTTTCTAGAATACAAACTGGCTCTAGTAACCACCAAGTAATATAAATAAACATTCAGCAAACTTGATTTTTTTAAAAAAAGAATAAGAAATGGAATGAATAATGGTTGGTTCTACTTGGACATCATACACAGAGGGCAAGAAGAGACCAGAGAGAAATGCAGGCTCCTCCAGATCAGTTGCCGGTAGGTTTAATGAGCAAGGGAGCCTATTTATATACATGGGTTGTCTTGGATGGCTGCAGTATAAGCACATCACCACATCTTCCTTCCAGAATCTAAAAAGTTTATATAGAGGCATTAACTGGGTTCAGTCATATATACCTTCCAGATAATCTCAACAACACATTGTTCTCTCAAGGCTGAGACCTGAAAATTGCTCCCACTGTAGACAGGGAAGGGGTGAGCAGCCTTCAACTGCCTGAATACAGCTCACAAGTCAACTGTGGCTCACACCTTCTGGAAGAACTCCTTCAACAACAATTTAGAAACTATAGGGAGAGCTATCTATATTCAAAGATGTTTTCCAAAAAATATATAATTACCTTGTATAACTTTATTATCCGTAAATCTGAAATTATACCTAAAATCAAATTTTTTTAGAAAAATAAATTAGTCTCACAAAGAATAAACAATCACTCACAATGGAAAAGAAAAAAGCACAGATAAACTCTCTCAAAACCATGCATGAAAATGCAACTTACTACTGTCAAGTTCTACCAAATCTTCAGAAACTGATATATCCTATATTATATAAACTGTACCAGGCTAGAGAAGTACATATGTCTTATGTTGAGTTCCAGAAATGTTGTTAAGACTCCAAACTAACAAAAAGAGGTTCCAACAACCTTCTATTCTAAATTCAGAAACCTTTAAGGAAATGGTATTTGTCACTATAACATATGACAATGCAATAAGACCAAAAACAAAAACTAAAAAACAAATAGGTCGAAACAGTGGCAAGAAATAATCTTCTCCAATATGTTAACTCTATTTAACAAATCTAAGAAAACAGTACGTCAAACAAAATAGAATTAATGTAATATTTCAATCAAGTAACTAACTTCAGAATAATCATAAAATTAGTGAGTTTCTTAAGCAGTAGGAATTAATTTGTAAATACATCAATAAAAAGGAATCCATTTAAAATAGTGACAACAGGGGCGCCTAGGTGGCTCAGCAGGTGAAGCCCCTGCCTTCAGCTCGGGTCATGATCTCAGGGTCCTGGGATCAAGCCCCGCATTGGGCTCTCTGCTCAGTGGGGAGCCTGCTTCCCCATCCCTCTCTCTGCCTGCCTCTCTGCCTACCTGTGATCACTGTCTGTCAAATAAATAAAGTTAAAAAAAAAAAGCAACAAAATACATTTTTAAAAAAATTACAGCAACACATTAAAAAAAAAAATTCAATAAGAATACAAAACTCAGGGGGTGCCTAGGTGGCTCAGTCAGTTAAGCCTCTGCCTTAGGTTCAGGTCATGATCCCAGGGGGCCTGGAATTAACCCTGATCAGTGGGCAGTCTCCTTCTCCCTCTCCCTCTGTCCCTCTTACCATTTCTGTGTGTGTTCGTGTGGCTTCTATTTCTCAAAAAAATAAATAAGAATTTAAAAGGAACACAAAACTCGGGGTTCCTGGGTGGCTTAGTGGGCTAAAGCCTCTGCCTTCAGCTCAGCGTCCTGGGATAGAGCCCCACATCCGGCTCTCTGCTCAGCAGGGAGCCTGTTTCCCTTCCTCTCTCTCTGCCTGCTTCTCTGCCTACTTGTGATCTCTGTCTTTCAAATAAATAAATAAAATCTTTAAAAAATATATAAAACTCAAATGAAAGATATTAGAAAGGTACAAAAGAAATGAATACACCGAATATGCTCTGGAAAAATATTCAGTATTTTAAAGACATCAATTCTACATGCAAACTCAATGAGAATCTGGACATTTTTTAAACAAAACTTCGCAAATTACTAATTTTACTCCAAGAAAATCGAATACAAACGCCAAGCCAAAAAGTTTTGAAGAGAAAAAGGAGAAAAGATTTGTTCTACTGAAATTTAAAATTGGGCTATAAAATAACATTTTAAATATGTTCTGGTTTTGGTGAATATCAGACAAATATATCAGTGGAACAGACAGAAATATACTTGTGTGTTTATTTCAAGCATTTCGCATCAGTAAGAAATATAAACTAGGGGGCACCTGGGTGGCTCAGTGGGTTAAAGCCTCTGCCTTCGAATCAGGGCATGATCTCGGGGTCCTGGTATCGAGCCCCGCATCGGGCTCTCTGCTCCGTGGGGAGCCTTCTTCCTCCTCTATCTGGCTGCTTCTCTACCTACTTCTGATCTCTGTCAAATTAATAAATAAAATCTTTAAAAAAAAAAAGGAAATATAAACCGGCCAATCAATACATTTAATAACCTGGCTATTCATATGGGAAAAAAATAAAATTAGATCTCACTAGTCACAAAAAATAAACTCTCTACGGATTAAATTCCTAGACAAGAAAAATTATAAAAGAATTGTAGAAACCTTAAACTTCAAACATAGGTTAATTTATGTCCTTTATGTCAAGAAAATCTTAAAAAAAAAAAATTAAATACAAAGTCCTGCAGAAAAATTTTAATTTAAGCTATAGCCAAAACTTAAAAATCCACATGCCCAAACACATCTTAAATAAAAAGATAAATGAAAAACAAGGAGAAAATATGTTAAACAGATAAAGAAAATATTCTCAGAGTACATATTCAATCTAAAAGACAAGTATCAGATAGACACTCAATTGTAAGTAAATTCACAAAAGATAGAATATGAATTAGATCATAATGAGCTATTTTTTCCCAATGGATTGGCAAAAATGACAAAATCAAACTACATCAATTATTTCTGAAGCTGTGTAGTAAAAAGAGAACACTAATATCCTGATGGTAGAAGTTTAATTAATATAGCCTCACAGGCCAACTCTGTTAATATCAAAAAGGTGTGGACCCAGTAGTACTGCAGTATCTACCCCAGATAATTGTGTACATATTTGCAAATGGGAGAAAGTACAATAAAATAAAAAACATAATCAAAATTTCTATCAGTAAGAATGGCTAAACAGCCTATGGTATAGCCACATGTTGAAGTACAACACAACAGTAAAAAGTAACAATAAATTATATTGAGATATGGAACAATTCCCAAAGAAATTGTAGAAAGTTACAGAAAGGGGCACCTGGGTGGCTCAATGGGTTAAATCCTCTGCATTCGGCTCAGGTCATGATCTCAGGGTCCTGGGATGGAGTCCTGCATCAGGCTCTCTGCTCCATGGGGAGCCTGCTTCCCCTCTCTCTCTCTGCCTGCCTCTCTGCCTACTTGTAATCTCTGTCAAATAAATAAAATGTTTTAAAAAAAAAAGAAAGTTACAGAAAAAGTATCTATAATATTATGCAAATAGACACAAAACATTTTTCTATATGCATTTATACATCTTTAAATTATACAAAAAAATAATATGATAAGGTGGTTATCTTCACGGATGGGGATTTTTAAGTACTTATGTAGTCTTTTGGTTTAATATCTTTAAATGGAAAAACAATATTTAATGAGTTATTTTTGTAATTAAAAAAATAAATTTTAAAATCATTTTTTAAAAAGTCAGGAGCCAGGGGGACCAGTACAAAATTAAATCCAGCAGGCATTTAATGAACTTATAAATATGACAAAAGTTATATCTCATTACTTAAAGAAAACTAGCAATTCATTTTTATGTAGCTATCCACACAATTGGAGTTAAATCAAAGCCATATTTTTATGCCTGGAGACTATTCATAAGTGTTTGAAGCCATTATTTATCCATTATTTATACCTCCATTTGGTGTATACACAACACATCTGGGACTCATCCTTAACGCTATAGCTGGGCTTTTTGCAATTAAAGAGAGTTAATGAAAATAAAATCGAACTTAAATGACTTTAAGTAACTCTTATCTTTACTCTGAAAGAACCAGGAGAAAAACATACAGTTAAAAATGTTACTCTTTGGGCTAACTGATTATTGTAATATTGTTCAACAGCCCAAGACCCAAGTTTGTCAACTACTTGCAGCAGGCAACTTACTTAAAGATATGTGATTTTATTGATAGAGGTTGTGTTCCCTGAGGAAGCAGAAAGGAGGGTGAAAGAGAAACAGTGACAGCATCACTTGAGGAAATCATTTTTTTTAGTGTGAGACAATTTCCCCCAGTATTTGCCAAAATCTCTGTGACAATTTCAATTCAAACAATATTTATTTAGCGAATATCTATCAAGATACACAAACAGAATTCTTAAAATCTGGAATTTATAATCTGGTTAGAAAGATGATGTCTCCAAGTACAGAACAGTTAAGGAACATTCCAACATAATTCTCAAGTGTTAATTGATGTGATGAACCATAATGTTTTAATAGATTCAAACTGGGATGGGTCATTGCCATCTGAAGACATTAATTCACTGAATAAATTGAAATGAGATTTAAATTCTCAAAGTCAAATCATCTACATAAATTTCTGTAACTCTATAGTATTCCTGCCAAGAGGACACCCATCTTAAACTGAATTTAATGTGTATCAGGGAACCCACAAAATGTTATGGGCCAGCTCAGAAGATTTTTACCTAAGACAAAATCTACTTCTCTACGCTCTCAGCCATATGTCCAAGGCTACCCCCTGGAAGACCGTGCGGAGGTGGGGGACGGGGGCGGGGAGTATACAGTCTTGCATTAATATGATAGTCTACAAATGCTTCAACACTTCCCCACCCCTGGGGTCTTCTAATCTCCAGGATAAAAGTGTGCTCTATAATCTTCATCATGTGATCTTAATTTGAGTCCCCTCTTCATCCTAGACATTTTCTTCTCCTCGGGTTTTATTCTTTTTGCACTTGACCATGTTTGTTAGGACTCCCTTTGCTATAGCCAGTAGAAACAAACTGGAGTTTTACAACCAAAAATGATGTAGGGGGAGTAGTTAGAAGAATGCAAAGGAATCCATTTGACATCAAGGGGTAGAATTCATCTCATGCATGGAAGACTAGGTGGAGAGACCAGAAAGTCATCATGAGCCAAGGATCTCCTTCTTTACCTCAGTTTATACCAGCTATGTCTTCTTCCTCATTCTTTTCTCTATTTACTAGTATGTTCTGCTGCCCAACTTTAATGTTGGAATGCAAAGCATTCCTTTTGTCTCTATATATCTATGAGCATAAACTTCTTCCTCTATGACAATCATTTTTATGTCTGCTATTGTACCATACCGGACTGGAATAAATCCCAGTATATTTTAGAAAACTTAACCCTAAAGATTTGAAATAAAAAATGATAAAACTAGGGTACTCAATAATGATGGACGTTGGTCTGAAAAATATATTTTCCTGGCTTACAATTGAAAAACTCCCTAACACATTTAAAAAATATATATCTGTTCAGTTTTTTAGGACCTCTAGAAAAGAAGCTGCACCAATACCTTTCAATATGTTTGAAGGCTATCGACCTCTCTCTCCGTATGCTTTTATAGTTAAACTAAATACCTCAATCTTTTAAAGTTCTCTGTGATCAGTCTAATTTTCTTCTTAATGGCCAGAAGGAGTTTGTTTTCACTATTTGAGTTCTCTGATAGTAAGGGAGGGGGTGGGGGGAAGAGAGAGAAGTCAGTTCTTTCCCCACCTCATCCTACCCCCATTTCTTTTGCTCTCCTGAGGAGCTAGTTTGAGTCTTGTGTTTTAAGGAGACTGTGTTCCTAGATGTTGATAAAACAATCCAGCTACCCTTTCAAACAAATCACTGGAGAGACTTTAATCACATAATGGTCAGCACGACCAGTGTATGCCATTCTACGTGGAAACCATGACAGGGAACAGCTGTTCTGTGTTCCTATGACCTGAACACATCAGAGCCAGGTCAACAGATTCTCTCACTCATGTCTTTACTCATAATAAAGCTACAACACAATTTAAATTAAAGATGAAGAGGAAGAAAAACTTACACAGATCAGGACAGATTTTCTGCCCTAGCAAAATAATATTTTACCTATAAGATGTGCTTTGGGCACTCATTTGATATGTAGTATTCCACTTGTACATTTTGAGAATTTTTATATTCATTTAAAGTTACCTTTAGTTATTTTTAAAGTGTTATTTAATATATTTAGGAACTACTGTAATAATTTTCCTAAGCTGATGTTTTCCTGAGAATGTATGTAAAACTACTTTGGTAATTCTAAAACCAAGCCATGGGCCCCATCTTCACAGAGAATCCAATCTAGTAAGTAATATGATAAGGGATGGGCAACATGCTGTAACAGCACACAGTAGAGGCACTTAACCAAATAGTGGGGGGATGATGGGGAGGGCAAGGAAAACTACTAAGAAATGACACTGAAGCTGAGGTCTGAAAGCTAAATAGCTGTTGGTATGGAGATAAGAAAGCAGAGAATGATATAAAATTAGAAGGCATGGGAGAAAGCCCAGAAGTAAGAGGGGATGTATGGTAGATAATCATATTAATAATCCTACTTTTTCAAGCCTCTCTGTAACCACACCCTTTGATGGTGCCATTCTACTGAGCCTGAACTTGGACATGTGACTTGCTTTGGCCAACAGGATACCAACAAACTCAATGAAAGCGAAAAAAAAAAAAAAAAAGAAAAAAAAAAAAAGAAAAGCAAGTGCGCATTTTTACTTTCTTTCTTGGATCCCTGTGATCACTGGGCTATTCTGCTGGAGGATGAAACATGTGGAGAAAGTCAAGGACACCCTAAATGAGCCAACAGCATGGAAACTGCTAGAATTGTCAGTGAATCCCAACCAAATCCAGAACTATTCAGCCCAGTCAGTACTGACAATCAGCACCGCCCAACTGCCTGGTTGGCAGAACTAATATGGGAGAACTAATAAATGGATGTTTTCTTAAACCACTGAGTTTTGGGTAGTTTGTTATAGAAATTATTAAAGCAAAAAATTATTAACCCAATAGGTAAATGATAGAAAAGATGACACAAACTGATAGGCAAAAAAAAATAAAAGTAAAAGCATACCATTATCTCAATATGTTTTATTAAATTTCTGCAGAGGTTGAATCTTCTTTCAAATGGTAATTCCAATTATGACACCTCTTTGGTGATGTGTTTCCTTGTGTCCTTTTATTTTGTTTTTGTTTTGTTTATTTGTTTACATGTATTTGCCCTCTCTCCATTTATTTAAACTTAAGTAGTTCTCTTGAAAAACTTGGCTAAAGCAGACTGATTTTACAGAGGGGCTACCTTGGCTCCCTACCCCAAAGCTATTTTTCTCTGGCTTTTCTCCCATGTATGTAACCTTTGGGGGCAACATTTTATAGATTAGTACCTTCCCTTCTTCCTCAAGTTTGTTTCTCTTCTGTGCTGCTTTGATTTTATCTTCCAGTAAGAAATCCACACGTTCCAGCAAGGAACACACTCCCTACCTATTTCCTTGGCTCCACAAAGCCCATTTGGTCAAGCCACCTTTCAGACTCTCTATTCCCTGCCAGGTGAGGAGACTGGGCAGTATAACGCCAGGGATTCTGTATACATTAAAGTACTGGGATTTTTTGGCAAACAATTTCCTCAATCATTTTTAATAATACCTTAATTTGGTTTGCATTAACATTGTTCGGGGGGCGGGGGGGAATCATGTTTTAATCAATCTCCTCTGAGTTGTTTTTCAAGTTTTGAAGCTTAGAAGCCCCTCTGTTAATAGATCATACTACTTACTATTCACAGAAAAGTAAATTCTTTTTTTTTAAGGTTTTATTTATTTATTTGACATAGAAAGAGAGATTACAAGTAGGCAGAGAGGGGAAACAGGCCCCCTGCTGAGCAGAGCGCTCGGTGCAAGGCTTGATCCCAGGACCTTGAGATCATGACCCAAGTCGAAGGCAGAGGCTTAACCCACTGAGCCACCCAGGTACCCCAGAAAAGTAAATTCTTAATTCTAAAATAACTCTTGGATCAGTAATACTGTTGTTAGTAATTTGGTGATTGCAATGCATTGGCTAAAGTAATCAGGAAACAATCTAAAGGATCATTTTTAAATCAGTACTTAAATAGATTAATTTGTATACAATATAAGTATCATTATTTACTGTTACAGAAATACTATCATATCAGAAGTATAGACAGCATGCATACTATGATTACATCCATATAAAAATTACAAATTATATAACTACTATTTATGCAATATACAATTACATTTATACATATGCTGTTAGCTGTATATTTTTTTTGAGGACTTCAGAAAAAGAATAGTAGCAATAGTTACCTTTGGAGAAACTTGTGAGGGATAAAAATAGGAAAGGAACGTTTATCATTTTATACTTTCTTATGAAGACTGAATTACATGCTAAACACTTGTGAAATTTTATTTTTGTATTAGATTTTTAGAAGTCTTTCTATCATGCAAATATTTTATATTTATTTGTCTTTTTCCAGATTATTTATGCAGCTTGATTTCTTTTTTTAGTCTAAAATCTTATATTCACATTTACCAGGTAGAAAAGGAAAATTTGTTTTTCTTCAGGAAAGAATATCAAAATATTTTCAGGGGCATAGAGCTCCTCATATGATATATTTAAGAATGTTTTCAAAAAAAGAAATAAAAACAAAGAGACAAACAAGGGTTAGAGTCAGAAATACTATCAAAGGTAAATGGAGGAAGGTAGAGGATTCTGGGAAGGTAACAGAATAGGAAGCACCAGGAACCTGTCTCCTCCACTGGACAACAAATGCACTGGCAAAATATGTCTGATGCAACTATTTTGGAAATCTGGAGTTTACTGAAGGTTAGCAACTTCCAGGGAAAGGCTTGGACAATAAATTTTAGTGAGCTTTAGTCAATTTAATCTCACCACAGAAGCAGCTTCCCAGTCCCTATTTCTCTAATCCTATGGCTAGACAGCCACACAGTTATTCCTGGAGCAGCCTGCTCACAACTTGAGGGAGCCGAGGTAGACAAAAATCACCCAGTGCTCCAAATATCAGGGATGTGGTCTATGACTGATGGTCCTGATGACAAAGGTGCAAAAAAAAAGAGCAGTCATTGTTGCACACACACTCTTCACCTTCCAGTTGAAGTGAGTTCTGGAAATTAAAGAGCTGGCATCATGTTTTTCTCCACTTTGTTTTTCTTTTTTCCATTTTGAAAATAGGACATTAAAAAGTAGGACACTCAAGAGCAACTGTAAATATGGAGAAAATTAGAAAGTGATTGTACATGCCCAGGGAAAGGCTCAGGCTCAGAAAAGACTTGAGAAACCTTAAGTTTATGCCTCAGCTGAACCTTGGCACAGAGGCTACCTACATATTTACAAAAATAATATCCCCAATGTCATCATCAGAAAAATGAAAATCAAAACCATGACGAGTTATCACTTCAAACCAGTTAAATGAGCCAGCATCAAAAAGACAAGAAATAACAAGTGTTGATGAGGATGTGGAGTAGAGAACACTCATGCACCATTGGTGGGAATGTAAATTAATGCAAAAACTATGGAAAACAATATGGAGTTCCTCAAAAAATCAAAAACGCAACTACCATATGATCCAGTAATTCGACTATTGGATATTTACCCCAAGAAAATAAAAACATTAAATTCAAAAGCTATTCATATCCCTATGTTTACTACAGCATTATTTACAACAGCCAAGTATGGAAGCAGAGAGGCAGGCAGAGAGAGATGGGGGGAAGCAGGCTTCCCACTGAGCAGAGAGCCCGATGTGGGGCTCTATCCCAGGACCCTGGGATCATGACCTGAGCCAAAGGCAGAGGCTTTAACCCACTGAGCCACTCAGGCACCCCAAGTGATAGAGAATTTTTAAAAGAAACCAAAACTAATTCCAGAGCTGAAAAGTACATTAACTGAAATGAAAATTTTACCAGTGGGATTCAGAGGCAGGATGAACAAGCAGAAGGAAGAATCAGTAAACTTGAAGATAAGACCATGGAAATTTAGCAAGTCAGACAAATAGGAAGAGAAAAGCTTAAAGACCAACATATGCATTGTGGGAGTCCTGGAAGGAGGAAAGAGAAAGACAGAGAATACAAGAACAAGAAAGATAGCAAGTGATGGAGGAGGATGAGAGAATATTTGAAAAATAATGGCTATAAACTTGCCAAATTTGATGAAAGACATAAATATAAACATCTAAAAAGATCAAGGAATGCCAAGCAAGATTAACTCAGAGAACTACAACAAGATATATTTAATCAATCTTTCAAAAACAAAGAATCTTGAAGCAGAGAAAAAAGTAACTTATGACCTATAAGGAATCTTGAGGAATCCAAAAGAAATATCAGCAGATTTCTCATCAAAACTTTGGAGGCTAGTAAACATGGACAATATATGTTCAAAGCGCTAAAAGAAAAACTTTCAACAAAGAATCCTTTATATCTCTTTTTCTGAAGTGTGAGAGAAATTATCAGATAAAATCTGAGGGATTTATTACCACTAGGTCTTCCCTATATAAGTTATTCCCAAGGTAGTCCTGCAGGTTGAAATGAAATGACACTACGGGCACCTGGGTGGCTCAGTGGGTTACAGCCTCTGCTTTCAACTAGGGTCATGGTCTCAGGGTGGTGGGATCCAGCCTCACATTGGGCTCTCTGCTCAGCGGGGAGCCTACTTCCCCTTCTCTTTCTCTTCCTGCCTCTCTGCTTACTCGTGATCTCTCTCTGTCAAAATAAAGAAATAAAATCTTTAAAAGAAAGGACACTAGACAGTAACTTGAAACTATACAGAGAATGAAGATGTCAAGAAAAGGCAATTATAGAAGCTGGTATTTTTTTCGTAATTCTATTTTTCATTTCTACATAACATGAGATACTAATGCATTTAAGAGGAATTAATAGTATATGTTTAAGGCATACTATATATAAAGATGTAATTTTGTGACATCAGCAACTAAGAGGGATGGGAACAAAGCCAGAAGGAAGCAGAATTTTTGTATGTTTTTTAACTTAATCTGTTATAAATTCAAATAAGAGAGTTTTAACTTTAAATTGTTAAAAATAATCCCCATGGCAGTCACAAAGAAAATATCTATAGGATATACACATAAGGAAATAAGAAAGGAATTTAAATGTTTCACTAAAATAAATCAAACACGAAGCAGGACAATAATGCAGACAATAAGAGACAGGAAAGGTTTAGAAGGCATATATAAAACAAAGAGCAAAATGACAGAAGTCCCTGCTTATCAGTAATTGCTTTAAATGTAAATGAATTAAGCTCTTCAATAAAAATATGAAGATTGGCAGAATGGATAAGAAGAATATATATGTTATCTCTAAGGGACTCACTTTAGGTACAAATAGATTGAAAGTGAAAAGATAAAAATAGATATTTCAGGCAAATAGTAATCAAAAGAAAAACATGGGTGGCTATACTAATATTAGATAAAATATTCTTTAAATAAAAAATATTATGGGGGTGCCTGGGTGGCTCAGGGGGTTAAGCCTCTGCCTTCAGCTCAGGTCATGATCCTGGGATCAAGTCCCATATCGGGCTCTCTGCTCAGCAGGGAGCCTGCTTCTGCCTCTCTCTGCCTGCCTCTCTGCCTATTTGTGATCTCTCTCTGTCAAATAAATAAATCTTTAAAAAAATTTAAAAAAATATTATGAGACAAGACATTATGTATTAACAAAAGATGCAATATGGGGAAATATAACAATTATAAACATTTACATGCCTAATAACAGACCACCAAAATATATGAAGCAGAATTGACAGATGGGAGGGAAAATAGACAATTCTATGATAGCAGTTGGAAACTTTAAATTTGCCAGTATCAGTAATGGACAGAACAATGAAAATGAAGATAAGTAAGAAAATAAAGGACTTAAGCAACATAATAAACCAACTATATCTAACAAATATACACAGAACATTCTACCCAGTAACATCATATACATTCTTCTTAAGAATTTTGCAGGATAAACCGTATGTTAGCCAAAAAATTAAGTCTCAATATATTTTAAAACAGAGTTCTCATACAAAGTATTTTCTCTGACCCCAAATTAGATCTAGTTAGGAAAACTAAAAAATTCACAAATTTGTGAAAATTAAATAACATATTCAAACAATCAATGGCTCAAAAAAATCACAAAGGAAATTAGAACATACCAACAAATAAAAACAAAAACACAACTTACAGAATTCAGGAAAAGTAGTGCTAATGAGGAAATTTATAGCTATTTATTTCTTATGTTAAAAAACAAGAAAGATCTCACATCAACAACCTAAATTCACAACTTAAGGAATTATAAAAAGAACAAACTAAACCCAAAGCTATCAGAAGTAAGGAAATAATAAAAATTAGAGCATGAATAAATGAAATATAACACAACAAAGTAATAAATCAGTAAAACCAAAAGTTATCTTCTGAAAGATCAACAAAATAAACAAACTTTAGCTAGGTTAACTGAGAAAAAATAAAAAATATCTAAAATACTAGAACAGAAATGAAAGTGGGGACATTACTGTTGACTCTACAGAACTGAAAATAATTATAACAACTTAATCATATATAAATAGATATAAATATATTTAACACTATATAATTACTGTATACTATGAACAACAGTACATCAACAAATAGGATAACCTAGATGAAATATACAAATTCCCAGAAACACAAAACTAACAATAAAACATGGAGAAATGGGAAATATGAATAGACAAATAATGAGTAAAATACTTAGGAATTAACCAAGGAGATAAAAATATTACACAATGAAAAACTATAAAATGCTGTTGAAAGAAATTAACAAAAACATAAATAAATGGAAACACATTCCATGTCCATTGATTAGAAGACATAATATTGCTAAGATTCAGTATTACACAAGGTGATGTACAGATTTAGTGCAATCACTATTGAAAGGCCAATGACAATTTTAATAGAAATAAAAATCCAAAATTCATGTGGAAAATCAAGAAACCCTGACTAGCCTCGACAATCTTAATATGTAAGAACACCCTAGAGGACTTTCTGATTTCAAAGCAACAGTAAAATTTAGTTACTACAAAGCAACCATTATCAAGACTGTATAGTACTGGGATAAAACCAGACATATAGACCAATGAAACAGATAATAGAGTACCGAAAGAACTTCAAATATATGGTCAAGTGATTTTTTTTATATGTACTCTTTTTATAACTTTTTTTAAAATTTTTTATTTTTTATAAACATATTTTTATCCCCAGGGGTACAGGTCTGTGAATCACCAGGTTTACACACTTCACAGCACTCACCAAAGCACATACCCTCCCCAATGTCCCTAATCCCACCCCCTTCTCCCAACCCCCCTGCCCCCAGCAACCCTCAGTTTGTTTTGTGAGATTAAGAGTCACTTATGCTTTGTCTCCCTCCCAATCCCATCTTGTTTCATTGATTCTTCTCCTACCCACTTAAGCCCCCATGTTGCATCACCACTTCCTCATATCAGGGAGATCATATGATAGTTGTCTTTCTCTGCTTGACTTATTTCGCTAAGCATGATACGCTCTAGTTCCATCCATGTTGTCGCAAATGGCAAGATTTCATTTCTTTTGATGGCTGCATAGTATTCCATTGTGTATATATACCACATCTTCTTTATCCATTCATCTGTTGATGGTTCTTTCCATAGTTTGGCTATTGTGGACATTGCTACTATAAACATTCGGGTGCACGTGCCCCTTTGGATCACTACGTTTGTATCTTTAGGGTAAATACCCAATAGTGCAATTGCTGGGTCATAGGGCAGTTCTATTTTCAACATTTTGAGGAACCTCCATGCTGTTTTCCAGAGTGGTTGCACCAGCTTGCATTCCCACCAACAGTGTAGGAAGGTTCCCCTTTCTCCGCATCCTCGCCAGCATCTGTCATTTCCTGACTTGTTGATTTTAGCCATTCTGACTGGTGTGAGGTGGTATCTCATTATGGTTTTGATTTGTACTTCCCTGATGCCGAGTGATATGGAGCACTTTTTCATGTGTCTGTTGGCCATCTGGATGTCTTCTTTGCAGAAATGTCTGTTCATGTCCTCTGCCCATTTCTTGATTGGATTATTTGTTCTTTGGGTGTTGAGTTTGCTAAGTTCTTTATAGATTCTGGACACTAGTCCTTTATCTGATATGTCGTTTGCAAATATCTTCTCCCATTCTGTCAGTTCTCTTTTGATTTTGTTAACTGTTTCCTTTGCTGTGCAAAAGCTTTTGATCTTGATGAAATCCCAATAGTTCATTTTTGCCCTTGCTTCCCTTGCCTTTGGCGTTGTTCCTAGGAAGATGTTGCTGCGGCTGAGGTCGAAGAGGTTGCTGCCTATGTTTTCCTCAAGGATTTTGATGGATTCCTTTCGCACATTGAGGTCCTTGATTCATTTTGAGTCTATTTTTGTGTGTGGTGTAAGGAAATGGTCCAATTTCATTTTTCTGCATGTGGCTGTCCATTTTCCCAACACAATTTATTGAAGAGGCTGTCTTTTTTCCATTGGACATTCTTTCCTGCTTTGTCAAAGATTAGTTTACTGTAGAGTTGAGGGTCTATTTCTGGGCTCTCTATTCTGTTCCATTGATCTATGTGTCTGTTTTTGTGCCAGTACCATACTGTCTTGATGATGACAGCTTTGTAATAGAGCTTGAAGTCCAGAATTGTGATGCCACCAACATTGGCTTTCTTTTTCAATATTCCTTTGGCTATTCGAGGTCTTTTCTGGTTCCATATAAATTTTAGGATTATTTGTTCCATTTCTTTGAAAAAGATAGATGGTACTTTGATAGGAATTGCATTAAATGTGTAGATTGCTTTAGGTAGCATAGACATTTTCCAATCCAGGAGCATGGAATATTTTTCCATTTCTTTGTGTCTTCCTCAATTTCTTTCATGAGTACTTTATAGTTTTCTGAGTATAGATTCTGTGCCTCTTTGGTTAGGTTTATTCCTAGGTATCTTATGGTTTTGGGTGCAATTGTAAATGGGTTTGACTCCTTAATTTCTCTTTCTTCTGTCTTGCTGTTGGTGTAGAGAAATGCAACTGATTTCTGTGCATTGATTTTATATCCTGACACTTTACTGAATTCCTGTATAAGTTCTAGCAGTTTTGGAGTGGAGTCTTTTGGGTTTTCCACATATAGTATCATATCATCTGCGAAGAGTGATAATTTGACTTCTTTGCCAATTTGGATGCCTTTAATTTCCTTTTGTTGTCTGATTGCTGAGGCTAGGACCTCTAGTACTATGTCGAATAGCAGTGGTGATAATGGACATCCCTGCCATGTTCCTGACCTTAGCCGAAAAGCTTTCAGTTTTTCTACATTGAGAATGATATTTGCGATGGGTTTTTCATAGATGGCTTTGATGATATTGAGGTATGTGCCCTCTATCCCTACACTTTGAAGAGTTTTGATCAGGAAGGGATGCTGTACTTTGTCAAATGCTTTTTCAGTATCTATTGAGAGTATCATATGGTTCTTGTTCTTTCTTTTATTGATGTGTTGTATCACATTGACTGATTTGCGGATGTTGAACCAACCTTGCAGCCCTGGAATAAATCCCACTTGGTCGTGGTGAATAATCCTTGTAATGTACTGTTGAATCCTATTGGCTAGTATTTTGTTGAGTATTTTCATATCTGTGTTCATCAAGGATATTGGTCTATAGCTCTCTTTTTTGATGGGATCCTTGTCTGGTTTTGGGATCAAGGTGATGCTGGCCTCATAAAATAAGTTTGGAAGTTTTCCTTCCATTTCTATTTTTTGGAACAGTTTTAGGAGAATAGGAATTAGTTCTTCTTTAAATGTTTGGTAGAATTCCCCTGGGAAGCCGTCTGGCCCTGGGCTTTTGTTTGTTTGGAGATTTTTAATGACTGTTTCAATCTCCTTACTGGTTATGGGTCTGTTCAGGCTTTCTATTTCTTCCTGGTTCAGTTGTGGTAGTTTATATGTTTCTAGGAATGCATCCATTTCTTCCAGATTGTCAAATTTATTGGCGTAGAATTGCTCATAGTATGTTCTTATAATAGTTTGTATTTCTTTGGTGTTAGTTGTGATCTCTCCTCTTTCATTCATGATTTTATTTATTTGGGTCCTTTCTCTTTTTTTTTTTTTTGATAAGTCTGGCCAGGGGTTTATCATTTTTATTAATTCTTTCAAAGAACCAGGTCCTAGTTTCGTTGATTTGTTCTATTGTTTTCTTGGTTTCTATTTCATTGATTTCTGCTCTGATCTTTATGATTTCTCTTCTCCTGCTGGGCTTAGGGTTTCTTTCTTGTTCATTCTCCAGCTCCTTTAGGTGTAGGGTTAGGTTGTGTACCTGAGACCTTTCTTGTTTCTTAAGAAAGGCTTGTAACGCTATATATTTTCCTCTCAGGACTGCCTTTGTTGTGTCCCACAGATTTTGAACTGTTGTATTTTCATTATCTTTTGTTTCCATGATTTTTTTCAATTCTTCTTTAATTTCCCGGTTGACCCATTAATTATTTAGAAGGATGCTGTTTAGTCTCCATGTATTTGGGTTCTTTCCAAACTTCCTTTTGTGTTTGAGTTCTAGCTTTAGAGCATTGTGGTCTGAAAATTTGCAGGGAATGATCCCAATCTTTTGATACCGGTTGAGTCCTGATTTAGGACTGAGGATGTGATCTATTCTGGAGAATGTTCCATGTGCACTAGAGAAGAATGTGTATTCTGTTGCTTTGGGATGAAATGTTCTGAATATATCTGTGATGTCCATCTGGTCCAGTATGTTGTTTAAGGCCTTTATTTCCTTGCTGATCTTTTGCTTGGATGATCTGTCCATTTCAGTGAGGGGAGTGTTAAAGTCCCCTACTATTATTGTATTATTGTTGATGTGTTTCTTTGATTTTGTTATTAATTGGTTTATATAGTTGGCTGCCCCCACGTTGGGGGCATAGATATTTAAAATTGTTAAATCTTCTTTTTGGACAGACCCTTTGAGTATGATATAGTGTCCTTCCTCATCTCTTATTATAGTCTTTGGCTTAAAATCTAATTGATCTGATATAAGGATTGCCACTCCTACTTTCTTCTGATGTCCATTAGCATGGTAAATTCTTTTCCACCCCCTCACTTTAAATCTGGAGGTATCTTCAGGCTTAAAATGAGTTTCTTGGAGGCAACATATAGATGGGTTTTGTTTTTTTATCCATTCTGATACCCTGGGTCTTTTGACAGGGGCATTTAGCCCATTCACATTCAGGGTAACTATTGAGAGATATGAATTTAGTGCCATTATATTGCCTGTAAGGTGACTGTTACTGTATATGGTTTCTGTTCCTTTCTGATCTACCACTTGTAGGCTCTCTCTTTGCTTAGAGGACCCCTTTCAAGATTTCCTGTAGAGCTGGTTTGGTGTTTGCAAATTCTTTCAGTTGTTGTTTGTCCTGGAAGCTTTTAATCTCTTCTTCTATTTTCAATGATAGCCTAGCTGGATTTAGTATTCTGGGCTGCATGTTTTTCTCGTTTAGTGCTCTGAAAATATCATGCCAGCTCTTTCTGGCCTGCCAGGTCTCTGTGGATAAGTCAGCTGCCAATCTAATATTTTTATCATTGTACGTTACAGACTTCTTTTCCCGGGCTGCTTTCAGGATTTTCTCTTTGTCATTGAGACTTGTAAATTTTACTATTAGGTGACGGGGTGTGGGCCTATTCTTATTGATTTTGAGGGGCATTCTCTGAACCTCCTGAATTTTGATGCTCGTTCCCTTTGCCATATTGGGGAAATTCTCCCCAATAATTCTCTCCAGTATACCTTCTGCTCCCCTCTCTCTTTCTTCTTCTTCTGGAATCCCAATTATTCTAATGTTGTTTCGTCTTATGGTGTCACTTATCTCTCGAATTCTCCCCTCGTGGTCCAGTAGCTGTTTGTCCCTCTTTTGCTCAGCTTCTTTATTCTCTGTCATTTGGTCTTCTATATCACTAATTCTTTCTTCTGCCTCATTTATCCTAGCAGTGAGAGCCTCCATTTTTGATTGCACCTCATTAATAGCTTTTTTGATTTCAACTTGGTTAGATTTTAGTTCTTTTATTTCTCCAGAAAGGGCTTTTATATCTCCTGAGAGGGTTTCTCTAATATCTTCCATGCCTTTTTCGAGCCCGGCTACAACCTTGAGAATTGTCATTCTGAACTCTAGATCTGACATATTACCAATGTCTGTATTGATTAGGTCCCTAGCCTTCGGTACTGCCTCTTGTTCTTTTTTTTGTGTTGAATTTTTCCGCCTTATCATTTTGTCCAGATAAGAGTATATGAAGGAGCAAGTAAAATACTAAAAGGGTGGCAACAACCCCAGGAAAATATGCTTTAACCAAATTAGAAGAGATCCCAAATCGTGAGGGGGGAGAAAGGGGATAAAAAGAGGTTCAAAAAGGAAGAAAGAAAAAAAAGAAAAAAGAAAAAAAAATAAAAGAATTTAAAAAAAGAAAACAAATAAGAAAAGTATAAAAAAGAAAAAATATATATATTGCATAAACTAGTTAAAAAACATTAAAAAAGGAAAAGGTAAAAGTTAAAAAAAATTTACCAGAAAGCGAGAAAAAAAACAAAAAATGAAAAAGAAAAAAATTAAATTAACTGCAAGACTAAAAAAAATCACAGGGAAAAAGCCATGAGTTCCGTGCTTGGCTTTCTCCTCCTCTAGAATTCTGCTGCTCTCCTTGGTATTGAAACCTTACTCCTTGGTAGGTGAACTTGGTCTCGGCTGGATTTCTTGTTGATCTTCTGGGGGAGGGGCTTGGTGTAGTGATCTCAAGTGTCTTTGCCCCAGGCGGAATTGCACCGCCCTTATTAGGGGCCGGGGTGAGTAATCCACTAGGGTTTGCTTTCAGGAGCTTTTGTTCCCTGAGCGCTTTCCATAGAGTTCCGGAGGACGGGAATACAAATGGCGGCCTCCTGGTCTCCGGCCCAGAGCAGCCGAGAGCCCGGGGCCCCACTCCTCAGTGTGCCCTCAGAGAACAGTGCCCAGTTACTCCCGTCTGCCTGACCTCCGGCCGCGCTCCGAGCTCACCGAGCCTGCGACCAGTTCAAGGTAACACCGAGCTCTGAGCTTACTGTCGGCTCTGTCTCTGTAGCCGGCTTTCCCGTTCCAATACCCGCAAGCTCTGCGACACTCAGACACCCCCGATCCTTCTGTGACCCTGCGGGACCTGAGGCCACGCTGACCCCATGTGGACTTCGCCCCGGTTTAGCCTCTGGAGCGATGTCCCTCAGCGGAATAGACTTTTAAAAGTCCTGATTTTGTGCTCCATTGCTCCGCCACTTGCCGGGAGCCGGCCCCTCCCCCCGGGGTCTATCTTCCCGTAGCTTTGGATTCACTTCTCTGCCGGTCCTACCTTTCAGAAAGTAGTTGTTTTTCTGTTTCCAGAATTGCTGTTCTTCTTCTCTTCGATCTGCCGATGCATTTTCAGGTGTTTGCAATCTTTAGATAAGCTATCTAGCTGATCTCCGGCTAGCTGAAGTAGTCTCAGCCTGCTACTTCTCCGCCATCTTGACTCCTCCAATGATCTGGTCAAGTGATTTTTAAGAAGGTTATCAAGACCAGTCAGTGGGGAAAGGACACTCTTTTCAACACATGATGGTACAAAAACTGGATATCCTTACGCAAAAGAATGATCTTGAACACTTAGCTAATACCATGTACATAAATTAACTCAAAATGTACCAAAGGCCTAGGGGTGCCTGGGTGGCTCAGTGGGTTAAAGCCTCTGCCTTCAGGTCAGTTCATGATCTCAGGGTCCTGGGATCGAGCCCCACATCGGGCTCTCTGATCACCGGGGATCTTGCTTCCTCCTCTCTCTGCCTGCCTCTCTGCCTACTTGTAATCTCTGTCAAATAAATAAATAAAATCTTAAAAAAAAAAAAAATGTACCAAAGGCCTAAATGTAAACCCTAAAATTGGTGAAAGAAAATATAGTACAAAAAACTTACGGCACTGGATTTGGCAGCAATTTTTTGGGTTATGGCACCAATAACAAAAGAAATAAATATAAGAAAAAATAGACAAATGAGATTTTATAGAAATTTCATTTTATTTCATTTTATTTTAGATTTTATTTATTTATTTGAGAGAGAGAGCACAAGCAATGGGAGAGGCAGAAGGAGAGCAAGAAGCAGACTCCCCACTGTGCAGGGAGCCCAAAGTGGGGCTTGATCCCAGGACACTGGGATCATGACCTAAGCTGAAGGCAGACACTTAATCAACTGAGTCACCGAAGAGCCCCAGATTTCATTAAAATTTTAAAACTTTGTGCATCAAATGCCACTACCAACATGGTAAAAAGGCAATCCATAGAATGGGATAAAATACTTGCAAATCATGTATCTGATAAGAAATTAATATCCAGAATACAGACAGAATTCCTGAAATTCAAAAAACAATCCCCCCCCAAAAAAAACAAACAAACCCAATTCAAAAATAAGCAAAAACCTTGAACAGACATAATCCAAAGAAAATACACAAGTGACCAATAAGTACATGAAAAGATGCTTATCATTAATCATAAGGAAAATGCACATCAAAACCACAATGAGACACCATCTCACACCCATGAGGATAGTTACCATAAAAAAATCAGGAATTAGCAACTACTAGTGAAGATGTAGAGTAAGTGGATCTTGGGCTCTGCTGATGGGAATATAAAAGGTTCAGCGGAGTAGAGAACAATAGGACAATTCCTCAAAAAATTAAGAATAGAATTTCCATACGATCTAGCAAGTCCACTTCTGGATATACACCCCAAAGAACAGAAAGTGGGGTCTCAAAGACTATTATTCACAGCACTACTATTCACAGCATCATTATTCATAATAAATAAAATGTGGAAGCAACCAAATATGCATTGACAGCTGAATAAACAAAATGCATATACGTATAATATTGTTCAGACTTAAAAAGGAAGGACATTCTGACATATGCAATAATATGGATGAATCTTCGAGGCATTACACTAGGTGAAAAAAATCAGTAACAAAAAGACAAATACCATGTGATTCTGCTTTTATGAGGTAATGATAGCAGTTAAAATTATAGAGACAGAAAGTGGAATGGTGGCTGTCAGGGGTTAAGAGGAGTAGTGAACGGCACCTGGGTGACTCAGTGGCTTAAACCTCTGCCTTCGGCTCAGGTCATGATCTCAGAGTTCTGGGATGGAGCCCCATGTCAGGCTCTCTGCTCAGCGGGGAGCCTGCTTCCCTCTCTCTCTCTGTCTACCTGTGATTCTCTCTCTCTGTCAAATAAATAAATAAATAAAATATTTTTTAAAAAAAGAGGAGTAGTGAATAGGGAGTTATTGTTTAATAGGTACAGATTTTCAGTTTTATAAAATGTAAAAGTTCTGTAGATGGGTGATAGTTATGGTTGTATAACATTATGAATGCATTTAATACCACAGAACTATACACTTAAAAATGGTTAAAACAGTAAATTTTTTATTTTGTGTACTTTACTACAATTTTTAAAAACTAAAAAGAATACAAAATGAAATTTTGGTAAGATTTAGGTTATGTGAGTGTATGTATTTGCCAAAATTCAGCAATTGTACACCTACAATTTGTATGTCATTGTTACATTGTTACACAAATTTTAACCTCAGAAGAAACTACATCAAAGACTAAATGCTAATTAATAATATGCATGCTGAATTATTCAGAGAGAGGCATACTAATATCTGCAATTACCGTGAAAGTAAGGAGGACGGATGGATAGTGGGAGGCACTAATGCACAGATATGTAAGAAAGCCAGTGCACTGTATAGTACAATGTCAATAGTAAAATTTAGGCTTTGGGGTCATGGATGTTTACCAGAAAATTCTTTCAACTTTGTTGTAGGTTTAGAATTTTCATTTCAAATTTTGGGGAAAGGAGTGCCTGGGTGGCTCAATGGGTTAAAGCCTCTGCCTTCGCTCAGGTCATGATCCCAGGGTCCTGGGATCGAGCCCCACTTTGGGCTCTCTGCTCAGTGGGGAGCCTGCTTCCTCCCTCTCTGTCTCTGCCTGCCTCTCTGCCTGCTTGTGATCTCTGCCTGTCAAATAAACAAATAAAATCTTTAAAAAAAAATTAAAAAAAAATTTAGGGGAAAAAAGGAACTTAAAAAACAAATGGAGGCATTCAAACATATTAGCAGTTTGGGGCATTTAGTTTAGGAGTAAATAACCCTTCACACTTTAATAGTTTTTGAAGTTGTGTTTAAAACAGAGTATACTTATCAATTTTATAATCATAAGCCATTTTATAATGACGTGTGTAAAATGCTATTTAAGAAGTTATAAAAGAGTACAATATATTTTGGGAATACTGTTATCCACAATAAAAATTAAAGTGTTGGTCCTCTGAATATAAAGTTCTAGTTATTAAGAAAATTCAGTTTTGGGGCACCTGGGTGGCTCAGAGGGTTAAAACCTTGCCTTTGGCTCAGGTCATGATCCCAGGCAGGGAGCCTGCTTCCTCCTCTCTCTGCCTACCTCTCTGCCTACTGGTGATCTCTGTCAAATAAATAAAATCTTTACAAAAAAAATCTTTAGAAAATTCAGTTTTGGTGAAACAGTTTTTTCCCCATTATGCTGACTAAATTAAGTGTATTTCTAAATAAGAATCCTTTTGTGCATTGATCAAACCATACCCATAGAAAGTTTAATGGATTCCATGCTTTTCAGAACCTCCATTTCCTTAATTCATTTACATTTCTAACAAATTCAACAGTCAACTTGTTTATTTGTTTCTAATCTTTTGCAAAGTGCAAAAAACTTTAATGTAACCTATTTCTTTTTATTTTTTGAGAGAGAGTGTGTATACCTGGGGGTGGAGGGGCAGAGCGAGAGAGAGAGAGAGAGCGCGAGAGCACGCACTCAAGCCTTAACCATGTGGGCTCGATCTCACAGCCCTAAGATCATGACCTGAGCCAAATTCAAGAGTCAAATGCTTAACTGACTGAGCTACCCAGGTGCCCTAATGCAATCTATGTCAAGATCATTAGGAGTTACTTCAGGTTTAGATTAAGTCGGTTATGAAAAATACTCTATGCCTAATCTGGTATCTTCAGAAATAAGGACAGTCTTAAAAGTAATATCTCAATGTATTTAGTGAATTCTAATAGTGGAGCTAATAAAAATCTAACATGTTTAGTCGGTTCTCTGATTTGTTGGTCTTTTTAAAATTAAGTGTATGTTTGTGTGTCAGTCTGCTCCTGTAGACAGCTGAATGTGTTCTTTTTAACTTTGAGAGAAAAGAGCAGTGGAAGATGGGTGAACGCAATCAGGAAATAGGATAGAATTAATAAATGTGGGTAGAGCTGATGCTCATTTCACAGACCAAATAGTGTGTTTACAGATAAAATGCTTTCAGGTGCTTTGCAAAACTAAAGATCTTCCTAAATTCATTTTCTCAGCGCTCTACAGTAAAACACCCTACTAAAAAGGCCTGCAGTACTTTTTAAATGCAATGTTCCAAACAAAAGCATATGCATGACTTTTCATTTACTTCAATTTCTTCACATGATGTAAAAACAAATAGACCTATTGCTTGTTAGCCGTGTGAGCTTCAGCAAGGCATTTAAATTATCTGGGACTCAGTTTGCTCATCTGTAAAATAGAGACAATCAGATAATTACAAGATTTTAATGGGAAAATGTATACAGAAGTGTTTCCAAGCATCTGAATATACAAATACGAATTCATGTTACTATCACTGTTTTTTCACACAGCCAAAGGGTGTATTCCTGATTGACTTTTATAAAAAAAAATTGTTCCATATGGAAACACAGTACTCTAAGCCCAGCCAAGGACTGCAAAAAAGAAATAAGTGCAGTATAAAATAAGACTCCTAGTAGCAAGTACCTTGTATTCTTCAACCTCTGTAACAAGGTGTCAAAGTCAAATAAATGCCTTTGGATCCAGGAAGAGAGCACAATGGTATAAATAATGGCATAAATAAATGCCCAGATATGTAATGATAGTGTGTGGAGAAAGTTCAGGGAAAGGGAGGAAAAAGTATATTCCTTTTAAAAATGTTCAAATTCAATTTTAAATTGCTTGTACTGGCAAACTCACAGTTCTGGAGCTGTCAGAGTGTAGCTCACATATGGTTAAAAATATGAAATGAAAACACATGAAATGATTAGAAAACAATGAAAGGCCCAATTCAGTAGATGACTAAAATTCAAGACCCAAGAATAAGCTGGAACATTCAGTAGTCAGATGGCAGAGAGGACTAGCCAGTTACCCTGAAGACTGAATAATATCCAGACAGATGGGAGAAACAGGGAGCAGCTTCTGAGAACTCATGCACAGAGCATGGAATGAATGAGTTCTCCTTAAGGGCCATCATTGCTTATGAAGCTGAGAGATTACTGAGGATAACCAAGAAATAAAGTTGGAAGATAGAAGACAAACATAAAGAAAATTGAAAGGAAGCATAAACAGTATGTGATAGGGTATGGGGTACCACTGCATATCTGGGGAAAGAGATATGCAAATGCATTTTTTGCTAAAACCTTTCAGTAAGAAAACTGTTAAAATAAAAATGTAACTGCTGTAGAAGTACTGAGGGCTGAAAACCAAAAAGGGACAAATATTTCAACATGGAAATTTACTTCAAATGAGTAACTTACATGTAATTGATCAATCAATTTTCTGATTTTGATGAACTTATGAAAGGTGTTGAAATGACTAAAGAAATCAGAGCAAGGGGTCAACTGTCTACCATACCCTTTGAGTTTACCCCAATCTATCACAAGCTGCACCTTCTCTGAGCTATTTTACAACTATAAATTGTAGAAAACTGATAGTAACGTAAATACTCTTGTTCAGAGAAAGGCAAATGAATTTTATCTAGAGAGGACTTGATTCCCCTTAGAAGAAGTCACTTTTACATCTATTAAAAAAAAGTAATTTCAGCATGCTTGACTGCCTAAATAGATGTATCAGCTCTCTGCATTCTCCTTTGAACCAGTTTTTAATGCTTTACTTGTTTCATCATGTACTAGTTTCCTAGCACAGCCAAAACAAAGTACCAGAAGCATGGTGGCTTAAAATTTATCTTCTCACATTTTTTGGAGCCTGAAGTTTGCAATCAAGCTGTCAGCAGGGAGGCGCCTGGGCGACTGAGTCAGTTAAGCAACCAACTCTTCATTTCTGCTCAGGTCATGATCTCAGGGCTGTGAGATCTAGTTCGTCTAAGTCATAATTTTGCCTTTTTTTTTTTAAGCTATATTTCAACAAGATAAACATTTTCTAAAAGAAACATACCCCCATTCTTATTATATATTTTCAATAGCTAAAATTCAAACTATGGGCCTCCTGAAAATAAGTTGATTGTCTTTCATTATTTTATCCCCCTACATATAATATTTGGTACAATAATAAGTACTTGAAAGGTCTGCTGGATTTAAATCAAAATACGGGTATTTTAGTTCATCTCTGTCTCTACTTTGTGAACTTACTATGAAGAACCCACTAACCATTTTCCTTTCTTTGTAACAACAAGGTTGGATTGGTCAGGCCCTAAGAAGGTTACTGCAGAGCTCCAGTCGTGAAGAGACAGGGCCTGGATCTAATCAGAATGGAGGAGAAAGCAAAGCTGAGTAAAATGTCAGAGAAGAAAAATCCAAAATTTGGTAATAAACACTAGAAAATATAAAGAAAGAATCTAGCATGGCACCAAAGTAGAGAAAAATTTTATCACTTTAATGTTCCGGAAAGTTAATTTTCTAATTATGAAGGATATTAGCATTTTCAGGGAGACTAATAAAATAACCCAACATTCTAAATCTAGAGACTCTCAGAATCCAGGTGCTACATTTCACATCATGTTAACTGATTTTCAGAGAAGTTAGGTAGCCAGATTGTAAGGTATAGTATTTTCTGTCCAGTGGTCTTCCTAAACCATGCCTTCTCCCCAGGAACATATCTTTGAGTTTTGTGCTATGAAGGGTTTTCCTTCACATCAACTTCTCCCAATTACTCCCAAGTAATAAAGAGGACAGAAGAAGCAATTATTCCTTACCCAGATTGTCACGCAGTGTTATGAACATGTTTCTGACTATATTGGTGATGGAATCCTGCTCTGCCTCTCTCTGCATTAGGTAAGCATCTTTTCACCCATCATCTCTCTACTGGCCTGAATCAGTCAGTAGAAAGAGCTATGTGATTCTTAACATCTGAAACCACAGTCGTCAATCTGTCTCTCTCCTTCCAGATCCATTCTCTACTTCTGTCTTATGGTATACCCCAAGTGGTAGACTTAGCGAATGCATTACCCAGGTTTCTGTTTTCTGGTTTCCAGTGTGTTTGCTAAAGGAAGGCATGGCAAGAGATCAAAGTCGGGAAGAGAAAGGAGATACTGGGATAATTTTTTCCTTTCCCTATAACCACATTCCTACCACCTCCTTCACCCCACATACCCCTGCCCCACCCTGCACACATGTCAGGTCCATGTTTTGTGGCACTGCTGGCATCCATTCTTGGCTATGGCCCCTAACAATTGACACAGTATCCATTGCTCTTTATTAGGCTTTAGCATATTACTCCCCAGGGGGTAGTAACAGCTTCCAATCGTTGATTATCTTTAGCTGCAGCTTCCCTATCCCTGCCCACACCTCTGTTATCAGTCCTTTCAGTAAAATCTTCTGCTGAGCCCTGTGAATGGAATTGTTTCATGCTGACAAACTGACTGGGGCACGCATCATTCAATAAAACTCAACATTAGTCAGTGCTGAATTTAAATATAACTTAAAGACACGTGTACATAATGGTAAGCCACTTAAAACTAGCTATTTGTGGAATAAAAGGTTAAAAGGCTAAGTCAATGTTTTCTGACAGATATAATCACAAAATCCCAAGGCCTCCTTCTTATTTCATTTATATATATATATTCCTTCAGTGTTCACCACACCCTTTTTGCTCTCTAAAATCTTCTTTCATCTTTTCTATGACCACCTGATGAATCATACATGTCACTATTATAGAGAACCTCTGTAATGGGAGGTCTAAAAATAGCACATGTAGTAACATAGAATTATACAATACCCTGCCTCTTTCAGGACCATGCAATCACATACATCAGTTCATGTAAGTGGTCAGAGGACCACACAGACTTCAATTACCAAGTAGTAACTTTTTAGTGGACTGCCTACATATCTATAATATGTATTTCTGGCAACAGTATTAGGTAAAAGCATCTATAAAACACTTAGACATGGAAAATCATTTTTCACAGCTATACCCTCTGATACATGAGCCCCATGAGTCTCTGGTCAGTTAAAAAGAAAATCAACAGACTTACTTCTGTTACGTTCATACCCTTCTTTTTCTTTTTTTTTTTTTTTTATGGAACAAAATTTGTTTTTCTCAGAATCCATTGTGGATTTAATGTTAATATAAAAAATATATACATATCCCATGGGGATTTTAACAAGAAGAAATAATTCAAATAATAAGGAATCTATAAACATTTTTGTTCAGAGTTTTTCCACCCCACTTTGTAACTCCTCAAGGGAGGATATTATCCTGCAACTGGAAATGAAAAGAATTCTTACCCTCTCTCCTTAACTTTAACAATGTATAAAAAAAAAAAAAAAAAAAACTACTTTTCTGGGCTAGTATTTTCTCAGACAGTTACATTAGAAATTCATTAAGATCCTTTTCAGGGTCTGGATTCTATATTCTGCCTATAAATTGACATTCTTCTCTTCACTGTCCCAAGAGAAGAGCCTAAGGGTTTCTTATTTTCACAGAAGGGAACTGCCTGGGGACAAAGCAGGAAGGGGTTGACTGACAGGAATGCTGCTTTAAATCCTTAATGTGCCAAATAACTATGCTCACTCTCTCAGTTGTAACACCCTTCATTCTCAAATAGTTGTGGGTGGCCACATGCCACAGAAGGCATGATGAAAGACCTGGCAGCATCTATAACTTCAGGTCTTCACTGTGAAGACTTTTCTTCAGACTAGCTCTGTTCCCTCTTTTTATAATGATGAGGTAAGTCTCTCTGCCTATTAATGGAAGTCTGAGGAAATGTCCACAGATGTCCTCAGATGGTACCTGAATCTCCTTGTAATCTCCAAGGGGTTTATGTCCATCTTTGACCTCATAAAATATATAATTACTTCACCATCCTCTACACTTTAGTCCCTTCAACATCTGGTAAATTTTCTCGTAAAACAGCTACTTTTGTTGAGTTTCAAGCCATCACTTTGACTAGCTTTAGTCATCTGTGAACGTTCATTTTTATAGCACTTCTAGCTGTTGCCTGCCTTGACTGCCATCAGTCCTTCCTGTTTCAGTGCACAGCCCTTAAGTCCTGCAGAAATAGTCCTTGCTATCCAGGAATTCTAGTTTCTGCCGCCTTGGGGCCACTGAGGTAGGAAACCAGGGATGACTACGTAGTTTTGTAAGACGAAAAGGGAATAAACACAATACTATGTCCCCTGGAATCATTTAAGGTGAACAGCTACCATCACTTTTCCTAAGGGCTTTCTACCTCACTAGTTTCTCCAAATCAGACATGGTCCCCAAATACACTAGGAGTGGAGGAAGAATCTGGTGAATCTTCCCAGAGCAGCAGATCATAGAAAACAGCAGGAATTTTTGTAACTTACTTAATTTTTGGTCACCTACCACAGAAAGGTTGGCTACAGACCCTCGGCAGTTGGCTCATAAAGATATTTTTCCTTTCCTCCTTCCTCCCTCCCCACACCCAGTTTCTCTTTTTTTCCCTTTTTAAATTCTTCCTCCTCTTTTTCCCCCTTCTGCCTACTGAGCTCCTTTCCCAAACCCTTTCCTTGGAAAATTTCCCTTGGCTTGCCTTCTCTTTTGTCTTAAAAATTCAAACTCCCCACACTTTCTTGGATGCTAATGAAGTTCAGGGGAAAAAGAGCTATGTTCCTAAACCACTACTGGAGGTGAAAGGTGGTGAGGCATCCAATAGGTTGCTTTCTCATTCTCAATTCACACATTCTCCAAAAAACAGGTGGTGATAGTGATCTTGACAAAGAGTGCGACCTTTGTTGCTTACTCTCTTAAGACACACAAGCATGGTAGAAACCAGTGTTCCAGATTTTTCAAAAACAAACATAAGGCCCTGTTAAAAGAATAAAGCATTTCCTTGACGATAATGGAATTTTCATCAAACTCACAAAAATATAATTATTTGTAATCCAGAAGGATGAATTATTTTGCTTAAGGGGGTAGGAGAAGAATCAATGAAACAAGATGGGATTGGGAGGGAGACAAACCATAAGTGACTCTTAATCTCACAAAACAAACTGAGGGTTGCTGGGGGGAGGGAGGTTGGGAGAAGGGGGTGGGATTATGGACATTGGGGAGGGTATGTGCTTTGCTGAGTGCTGTGAAGTGTGTAAACCTGGCGATTCACAGACCTGTACCCCTGGGGATAAAAATATATTATATGTTTATAAAAAATAAAAAATTAAAAATTAAAAAAAAAATTCTATGAAACCTCATAGCCAGCCTTTACCATATGAAGTGAGCTGTAAAAAGGAAAAAGCAGACCCTGTCTTATTCATCGAGAAACATTTTCCTCTGGGGGAAATAGGATATGGAACATCAAAGTTAGATGTAGAGGTGACTTTTATGATCACTAAAATAAAAAGATTTTACTAAAGTAAAATATAAAAGGTGTTTTGCACATCCGAAATTACTAATAATGAGCCATTAAAATTCATTTCTATCCTATTCGTTTACTATCCTTTTGTTCACTAGATGATAGCCTTAGATTTTCTCTCACCAAAACCTTCACCCAGATTTTTAATTTTTTTATCTTGGTTGCAGAAAATATATATGCTTAGAAGTGTTTTCATTTTCCAGGATCTGAGATTCTACCCAAACGTTAATGGCTATTTGATACATGGTTTAGTGTTATTAATAGCCTCTGTAGTCTCTCCACTGTCCTGAAAATGAGTAATTTGTTGGAGATGGAAAAATGGAAGTATCTTTAGTAATATACTAAGCTATGCTAAAAGCTATTTTTCAGCAGCTCTCCCCAACATTTGGGGTTATAGAATCTCAGCTCAGCTGGGGATGACTTTAGACCAAAACATTTGTTTATAAGGGGGTTTTCCACAGAACACCATAAATTCGATTTCTGATAACCTCAGGGTACAAATCTAACATGCTTGTTGACCTTTATAGCTCCCAGACTTAATTGCAAGAGCCTCTATTCCTAAACTCTGTTGACTGTTTTATTCCCCATTTCTATTTCCAGTTTTTCTCTTTTTCTAATTGTTCCCCAAAAGAAATAGTCGTGATCTGGTAAAATCAAAATGCTCTCAGCCATGGAAAATTAAATAGAAGGAAATCCTGGAATAAATGTTTCTGCTGAGTGGATTTATATAACTGCCACTCCGGTTATGCAGGGACAAGGGGGTAAGGATTGCACAGAAGGTTGAGAAAGGAGCTTTAACATTAGGTTTTCATAAGGGGCCCAGGGGAGAGAAAACTGATGGAAAGAAATAGATATTATTATAGGGCATCTGCTCTCTGTCCAATCACTTGGACAAGTTTTAAGCCCTCTATGAAAAATGGCATAGGACCAGGAAAGAGGCTGCTATTTCTAAGAGACACAGAGTAGAATTATTGCTGTTTCTAGACTGAGGTGAAACAAGGCAAAGCAGACTTGGAAAGAGTGTAATTCCTCCTCTTCTGCAAAGAACTCAACACATCTCTAGCCCTACAAGGAGGGACAGCGTTGGACAGTATCCTTGATGTGCACATTGATGTTCTTATAACATTCTCAGTAGGCACTTTGCCACCAACCATACTGGTGTTACACTTCTAGAAGCTTCACAGAGAGTCAGATCAGGAAGGAAAGGAGTTGATGGACTGCATCTTGTACTGCAGAAGGCAGGTGTGTGAATGCCCGTAAGGACGCCCCTCTGGTCCCGCAGAAAAACCAGAGGAGCTTCATGAAATTTCTGCTCATGAAGTTGGTAAGACTAGACATTTAAGCTCTTAAGATTAACGCAATTTCCTTTTCTGTCTATAAATAGTTTAGGATTGGTGATATTTAGGTTATAATTACCTACCAACAAAGAGGGTTCCAAGCTGAACAGGAGTTACTCTATTTAGGATGTTTTTATGTGAGAAATTAGTTGGAGTCTTTAAAAGCTTCTCATAAATGTATTTATCACTAGCTCCAATTTCAGTAATTTACTGCAAAAGAAATTACAAAAATCCAGGATTTTAGCTTTTAAAATGCAATGAGAAAAGATGTCGGATTTTGAGTAACTACTGAAAAAATTATCTAACAGGAAAAATCTGCCCATGGGAAATGACTTTCAGAAGGAAAGTGGAGTTCCAGACGAACTATGTTATATCAGAGGATAATCGTCTCAGATTGCCCTTTTTTTTTTTTAATATGGAATGCTTCACGAATTTGCATGTCATCCTTGCACAGAAGCCATGTTAATCTTCTCTGTATTGTTCCAATTTTCGTATATGTGCTGCCGAAGTGAGCACCAGATTGCCTATTTGGAAAACTAAAAAAGAAAACTTTCATGATGGATAACTTCAAGATCAGGACCTTTTGCAACAGACTTAAATAAAGACTTAAATTAAAAAAAAAAAATGAACCTAATACCTAATATTATCATTTGACATTGATTAAATGCTAGGAAAAAAATAAAAAGAATATGTTTCATACTGTTAGGGCATTACTGTGTTTGTAAACCTTTGCTGTTAGTAATAGGGTATAAAATTAAAGAGCCCATTTTCTGGAGCCAGACTGCTTACATTTAAATTTTTTCTCCACCACTTTCTAATTAAATGCTCTAGGTTTCTTTAGCTGTAAACTAGAGATAGGAAGAGCATCAACCTCACAAGTTTGTTATGTTGTTTAATTTAACTAGTACACATAGAATGCATGCAATATGGTCATATATAACAACTTAATCAATTTCTTTAAAGAACTTAACAATTATGAATTTTTAAATTAAGGATATATAGACCTTTAAAAATGGTTCCTCTATTGCCAGACGTAAAGCATCATCTTTACTGTAGTTTTTTCATAGTAATTAATAAAAAAGGACATATGCCCACTTTAATCAGACTTGCTTAAGTCTAATACAATGAAGTGGGACATTCTTAAATTTATCTGGCCCAATGAAAAATGTTAATAGCCAAGATATTTGCAGTAACTCGTAAGTAGGCATTCTTGAGTTATGTGTCCTAAAGCACTTGCTCATCTGCCATTACTTGGGAACAGTAGCTTATGGCAGTCAAAAACCTGAAGCTTTCACATGGTCATGGTTATGAATCAGGAAATGGGGAATTAAGCAGAATCAGAAAAGCAGATGTTGCCTCTGAGTCAAGAGTCAGTACAAGACCTCACAGAAAGAATGACTCATGGTTCTATGCCTTTTAGAACAATATTCAATGTGACTAACATGTTACCAAATTAAATATCTGCTCAGGACAGTCAAAAAGATGGCCTTGGATTTTTTAAGGCATATTCAATAAGCAAGATTGAGATAAGGCAGAGAGAGATCCCAGAAGACTAGGACATTAGAGGTTATGATTCTCAGCAGGGAGTAGGGTTAGGGGAGACTGGAAAAGAATTCTTTAAAGCTGCCTTCTTTACTTTTACATGTCTTCTGACTCTCTACTACGTCCTGTAATATAAGATAATTCCAAGAAAATGAGGATGAACTTCCACTCTAAAGAAGCTATATAGTTTGCTAGTGATTAATAGACAGATGGACAGATAATATATTACATAGATATGATATATATCATTCAACATTCGTAGAGGTTATCAATTAAAGCATTAAACTCAATAAAGAATAGCTCTGTCTAACTGTTTTTCCATGTCACTGTCTCATAATTTAGGGATAAAAATCTCACCTATGATCTGCCTTCAGTCTTTACTGAGTGATCATGACATGCTGAGCACCACGCTAAGAGACATGTATGCATTGCCGAGAGATTTGCGTGCATTCTACAAATTCAAAATTAAGTACTATTATTATCCCCACTGTATACATGGGGAGACTGAATCTCAGAAAGGAAAAGTGAATCTCCCCAAATAACACCGTTTACATGTAGATTTGTGATCTCAAACTCAGGTCACCCTGATTCCATCCTGAGTACTTAGGCTTACCGTGAAGCCACCCTCAAGTCAAGCCTTTTACTTTTGCAGTGGACACCACCTGGGCCTTTCATAAATCCTAGTACTCAACCTGCACCTCGCACCAATTCAGGAGGAATATCTGGGGTGGAACGCAGGCATCTGTTATGTTTTTAGAGTTCCCCAGATGAGTCTAATATCCAGCCATGGGTGAGAACAACACTTATGTATTCCACTTAAAATTTCATAGCTCTCAATATTTCCTTTAAATATATTTTCTTTACATAAAACCTCTCATTTTCATAAATGAAAAAATATTTTTCTTGGAAATTTATGTCCAATTTAGGTCTAACTATTCTCAAGACTCTGAAATGCTTCTGGACAGACCTAATCCAAATGCTTATTTCCTACTGCCATTTTTCTCTTGGTTCATTACTTTTTATCTTATGGATCAGAGTATTTCAATATTTAGTAAATTTAAAAGTATCAATAGCATGATGGTTAAGCATTGAGAATTTGGAGCTGACATGCTCAGGTTTGAACCCCAGCTCTATCACTAACCTTGTGCATTTTTGTGCCTCAGTTTTATCATGTATAAAATGGGACTGGTAGGGGCACCTGGGTGGCTCAGTGGGTTAAAGCCTCTGCCTTCAGTTCGGGTCATGGTCCCGGGGTCCTGGGATCTGGCCCCACATCAGGCTCTCTGCTCGACAGGAAGCCTGCCTCTCTACCTGCTCTCTGCCTGCCTCTCTACCTGCTTGTGATCTCTGTCTATCAAATAAATAAACAAAATCTTTTTAAAAAAATTTTTTAAAAACGGGACTGGTATTAACAGCTAACTTACAGACCCGTGTCAGAATTAAGTGGAAAAAAGTCCCAGAATAACTCCTGTCACGTAGTAAAAAAAAAAATCAGTACATTTTAGTTATTATCATTATTATTTTGTGCATAACAAGAGAATGTGTTTTCCTTTGTCAAGTGCATATTCATGTGATAAAGATCTAATCATATTTCACGTTGGACAACTTTCGAAAATTCTCCCCAAATCTAAAAAGTCATTTTTCCTCATTAGAACTAGGCACATAAGGACCCTCTTTGTAGTGCTGGAAAACTGACTGCCAAGCTCCTTTTACCTTCACCACTGAACATGAGCCCCAAATACTTGTACCAACTCTTCTGATCTGCCACTATAACCACTCACCTATTTTGTTGTCTTAGAGCAGCACTCAAGCAATTCGGCTCCACTGCTAAGCGGATGCTGTTGTCATTAAGACAAGTTCTAGCTCTGGTGTAGCACCTGGAGCTTGAGTCTATTTTTACCTGTGTCATTTTATCAATGCCTCCCAGGGGATCAGAATTAAGGAGGCACTATGCAGTGGATACAGTGGTGAAGTTTCAGGCCTTCAATAGTATATGGGCAACAGAAATTTGACTCTCAACTGATACAGTAACATTTATATCATAATCTTACAAAGTTTCTCAGTTTAGCGATGACACTATAACATATATTTTGCAGCTGAATCTCCTTTTCTCTTCTGCTTTTCTTTTCTCTATAGATCTCAGCCTAAAGGCTATAGATTTTTTTTTATAAGTGAATGACAGACTATTTTCTATACATATTCTCTTATCTCTATGCTGCAGTATATTTTATTCAAGCCATTTATTTTTTTCCTTTCTCTATTTTGGTCAACATATGCTATTCCACTTCACCTCTGAGAGGTACATCTTTCAGAGATGGCTAAGAATAAATAAATAAATAAGGCTAAGAAATTTTTTAAAGATAATACAAATTGATTTTCATGTGCAGAACTGGTTTGTTAGCTTTATTTTGAAATCTGAAAACCATAATCAAATTTCACACAGAGGAAAAGATAGGGATATTCACAGAGGGTCTGGTCAAGTTCTAAAGGCTTGAACAGAAGTGAGCAGATGAACCAGGGAAGTCCAGAGTCTACACCAAAACAAACAAATAGACTGAAGCATAATTTCAATAGAGGCCATGAAATAGCCAAATGTGCTACATTCTCTGAAAGTTCAGATACATAGAGTAGCTGAGGGATAGCTGGTACCACAGCCTCTGTCCAGAAGGCCGAAGCCAAGACCAACGTGGCCTGCTCAGAGCCGAGGCCGAAGCCTGTCAGTCTGGGCTCAGCTAGAAGTTTTCCAAAGCAAGATGAGAAAAAATTTCCCTATTACTAGGAAATCAATCACTTGGCCTTGGGAATATTTGTCATACATCATAAAAGTAGTACCAAGGAGTACACTGTGCATATTTGGAAAGACACATCAAGCATTAAATGGTGCCTCAGTGTGTTCACATGTCCTGATAATTACGCAATTGTCTACATCATACACTGTGAGTAGCTTGAATTGTTCACACGTTTAGACAAGAAACTATCATTCCAGACATAAATGATACGATAATGTCATCTCCATTGCTGTATGTGCAGTGGCAATACTTGCAATTTTATACTTCAGCGCCCATTCTTTGAAAGTACACATTTGTATGCTATTAGAAAAGACTTAAAATCTTATTATTCTAGTACTCATGGCCAAAATTCCTAATGAAATACATCAGATATTGACCACATTATACTAAATCATAACCCCTCTACGGTTTGTACTAGTTATCATAGGACCTGACACTTTTTACATTTCAAAACAAGGGTGGATACAGTGGAGTTTTTATACCAGGACAGACCTGAGCTATTACTACTAAGCCTATTATTCTACAATGAAAGAAATTTAGGCCCATGTCAGAGCTGGGAAAAAAAATCCCCTAACTCGGTATTCTTCAAACATTTTGAATGATATGACTTGTTTAAAGGAAGCATGCAAAACCTCAGTGTCTTCGATTCTTAATGGAATACTATCAAATCGCTTTCCCTTAGAGAATTGTTGTAAGGTTAAATAATATGACATAAGGAAAGATCATGTAAAATAAATGGAGATTTATAATAATAACATTATTATTTCTGGCTCTAGTACTATAATAGCTATCTGATATTTCCATAATTTTTTCCTCTAGCTTCATTAAATAATCTTTAAAGCCATAATTATCTTAAATATTACAACCACCATAATATTTTATGAAACTATTTTTTATGAAAAGTTTGCCTACTTCACAGATGTCAATTTGCCAGCCACATTTTTGTAGTTATGCTCAGAAATCAGATACAGACATATGCTTTTTAGTCTTTTAGCTCTTAGCATAAATTACATTCACTAACAAGTTCCTACTAAGAGAACATGGTTTCCATCTAGAAACTTGATCTTAACAGCTAGGACCCTAAAATCCTCCAGGGTCTTCTGAAGGTATTTAGCATACCCACCTTGCTGAGGAAGGGACTTAATGATAGAGTGGGGCTCCAAATCCCTCAAGTTTCAAATTTAGCTGCTTTCAACCTCTCCTCAGGACCTCTCAGATTTGCGGCTTCTTTCTCCTTTGGTTTTTGCATTTGTAATTTTATTATTTAAGGTTATCAATTAACTCAGCCAAAATTCTTCCTTCATTGCCACCTAAGTGCATAAGGAGTGTTTAATTATTAACAGAGGCTAATAAAACAGTCAGTTTTTTTGTTGATGGTTTAAAATATCGAGAAGTCTCTCTCCAGAGACTTCTTACTTCTTGGAACTATGTTTCTCCCTCTGCCAACAGCCACCAGAAGTGAGGAGTGATGAATGCTGCTACTAGCATTGTACCCAGCTGTGTGAGCAGCATGATACAGGTTCCCTTTTGTGTCATTGGCTTTACCTTGTGCAATCCCAGTTTCTGTCCTCAGTGTCCTCCCATGGATATCCTGGAGAGAATTCACTCAAACATCACTAAAGACATTCCAAATCCAACGTGTTATCTGAATTCTCCTTGATAATCATACTGAATAAATTTGAGAAAGTGCCAAACAAAAACAGCTTCTCTTCATAAAATTCACTGATTAGCCAAATTATAGGGGAGGGGGAAAAAAAAAACAAGCAGAGACTGCAGACTTTCATTAACTGATTTTAATGTTATTTATTCATTCATTTATTTATTCATTCAATTTGGACAGCAGCTGTAACAAAGTGATTTGATTTTCACTTCTCATTCCATGACACTCTATTATTATTGGTCTGTGCATAGCTGTCTGTTCATGTTTCCTCATATTCCCTTCATCCTCCATCCCCAAATATTGTTCCTCTTCCCTCACAGGCACCTACACTGACATACTTAATGTATGTCCTTCTAAGCTATCTTCTGTAAATTAATTTACCTGTATATACACCTGTAGTACTTATAATTTATACATTTATAATGTGCACAGATGATTCTTCTCGGTTTTTTCAGCATAATATTTGGAGCTCTATTTACATTACAATATGCAGACCTAGATCATGCCTTCTGACCACTGAACAGTATTACAATTATTTTGTGTTCATTCACATTTTATCACCCTCTACTCGGATGTACTTCATGATTTAAAGACAGTGAAGCTGTGACTACTATACAACAGATACACTGAATACACTTGTCCTCCCAGTGGGAACTGGGAATTGGGCAGTGGTTAACGAAAAAGTAAGAGTAGAGAACCTATTCTTTTTAATGGGAGGAAGAAAGAGAAAGGCAAGCATCACTCATCACGGTATGCTGGCTGAAACAGAGACAGAGGACAAGATCATTTCCCTAGATCAACTACTACAGTTAATCCACTGCTTTGTAATTTGTGTGATCCCTGCCTGGCCTTGCCCATTAAGCCCATCCTATCAAGTTAGGCCAAGAAGATAACATTTAAGCTTCTTCCTCAGCCATCTTCATTTTCCTTCTTCCAACTGTTTGGCATTCCATGCCCATAGTTCTCACCTTGTCTTCTACCTACAACTTTGTGCATGTATTTTGAATCCCACACCTAATAAAGCCCTGGCAGGGCTCACACAGTTCCCCTTTATCTGGGATGTGCATTCACCCTTCAGACCTTTGCATCAAGTTCCTCCAGCAAACAATCAGATGTCTCAAATTCAGCTTAAAGGCCATCACCAGTAATCAATATTTCAGCAGAGTTTGCTTTATTAAAAGGAAGAGGAAAATATGGATCAAATAAACAAAACTGATAATAATTAGCTGTCAAGTTTTGGGAGATATGAATGGTTGAGATGCCATTCCTCTAGCAAAGAAAATCAATGGGTAGTACATCACCTTCCAAATATCTGATCAGCCTAACCTAATTGGACTATCACAGATCCATGAGAGATTTATTGCAATACCCTATATTTCATCTTTACTGCCCAAATTGGACAATTTGATTAATTGGCCTATATTTTCAGTCATCCTTAAAATTTTTCTAAAACTGGGCTTATTTCATATGTGGTATTTCACCAAGGATTTTTCTTCCCTGGGTTTTTTCAGTGATGACGCTATACCTGAAAATTGATATAGGATGCACTGATACAAAGAACATTATATAAAAAGAAATTTTATTAGTTTTAAATGAGTTGGAGATGCAACACTTCTCTCATGTGATCTACAGGAAACATTCCAGATACTGTGTCACATAAACAGACCCTGTTTTGAATATGAAGAGCACAGTGATAACCCAGTACAACATGATCAGATTTTCAATTCTTTATTTCTATTTACTTTTCCAAGAAATTTCAAGATTGTAAGATTTATAGACTATGATTATAACACAGATTTTATTATCAGGTAGACGTTATGCAATTTATTAGTCATTAAATATCAAATCACAATTATTGCAATAAGACAAAATTAAGCAAAAAGACACATATTTTAAAGTATACCCACTCACTATGCAGAAGAAAGAAAGAGGATAAGGAAAATATGAAATCAAAAGATAAATTAGGAAAACCTGTAAGTGGCTATTGCTATTTTCACCATTATCATGGACTAAAATGTCAATTGTTTTGTGACAGATGCAAATAAAATAAAAATTTAGATCATATTATAGTCTTATTCTCTTGGGAGTTTTTTCTATTAATTTTAAGATTAAGAAACTAAGTCAAAGCCTTCACTATTTCTCTGCCTGCTTCAGTCTGTCCTCCATTCTGCCTAGTATTTATCTTTCATTTCCCCCTGTGATTCTAAACCAGGAAAATTCCTCATTCCTTAGAGGATAAGGCTAATCTTTAGCAAACTTGTTTAAATTGGGATGCACACTTATCTGTTCAGCTCCCTCTCACTCTCCGTCACAGGCCCCACTCTACAAATACACAGATTATTTAGATTCTGTAAGCAAGCCATACCACACTTTTTTTCCCTCTGAAGTTTTACTCACCTTATTACCTTTATCTCAAACATCCTTTCCCCATTCTCTGCCCCACAAAATCTTGTCCACCCAAGTTTATTCCAACCACTACCTCCTCTGTACAACATTCTTAGAAACTTCCCCACTTCCCCTCCTACTGACAGAATTAATCACCTTGCATGAATTAATGCCCTTGCATGTACCTGGTAGGAGATAAGGCAGTTTAGTAGTGCCACCATGATAAGAATTAGAGTCAGCAACTGTGGTCCCCTGCAGCCACCGTATATCTACCCTCTTCCTAGACTATATAATAAATACTGAGCTTTGAGTGTCTGTGCTAAAAGAAAAGATTGTGACAATCATTTATCTTAAGTCCTAGTGAGAAACAGGATACAAGTTTCCAAGTGGAGAAATTATGTGCCTTTTCAAATTGTTGAGAAAATCTATTCATTGCTTTTACCACCAAAGACAAACAAAATACCTAGGAACTCCAGCTAACTGCAACAATTTTTAAATACCCCCGAATTTTGCTCAAAATGGTAACCATAGTGCAATGTAGACCCAGGAAGTTCATATTTCAAAAATGTCCTAAATCTCTCTCAACATGGGAGACTTTATTTTGAGAATTCTAGATTACAACTTTTTTTTTTTTTTTTAGATTACAACTTTTTATCACAACTCCTGTGCCAAGATCCATGTCAACTTATAAGCAGATTAGCATATCAGTTATGTTTATATTTACTTCCATGAGAACATTAGGCACCTGGTTGGACATTCAGGTTATAGTTACAGCAAATACACAAAATCCATACTTAGAAAATACTTTTTAATGTCATAATTTCCCTATATCTCTGTAAGAACCAGTGATAGAAAGTGTTAGCTCCCTTAAAAACGAGGGGATCTCAAGTGCAGTACTGGGTGAGCCAGCTGGGGACTGGGAACGAGCATTCTAGGGAGAGTTCTGTTTACATGGATGCTGTCCTCCTCTTCCTGCTTCTCTATCAAGTTCTCTCTTCTTCCTCCTCCTTCTAAATAATATTTTTATTATTCATATTCTTATTATTTCATATTTATCACTCTTGCTAAAATTCCAACATAGCAACTCATCTGAAAACAGTGGTATGCTGGCTATTACTCGGCTTTCCAAAAACCTCAGTGTCCTATCAGTGTGAGTGTGTGTGTGCGTGTGTGCATGCACACGTGCATGTATGTAAACAAATTATATTATATAAAATGCCTTTGCTATTTGGGAAATTGTAGCTATTAGGAAAAAGAAAGCCACCAGGAATGCCAGCTCTGGGTATCATTTATCAAGAGGCCCTGGGGACATCAATCCTCTCACAGGAGCTACAAAATTGTTACCAGTTAGGTTTTAACAAACAAAGAGTTTGGAAAGAAACTGGAGCACTTTGCTTTCCTCTGCATGATAGGTAACCTAGGAGAGGACAGAGCTGTGATCCAAATGAGGATATTTGTACTTAAAAATGCCAGTGCCAGAGTAAACTTAACAGGACATGAATGTCCCTAGGTCTTAACCCAACTCCACATACTATGACAGTAACATTACCCAAATATGACAGCGTTAGCTACTACTGCCTAACAAAGCACATGTTTGTCGACTTGGAACAACAACCATCTATTTGGCCACAATTCCGTAGGTCAGCAATTTAGGTGGAACTAGTCCGGGCAACTCTTCTTAGCTTAGCTGGGTGCCCTCTCTCCTGCATCCACTATAGTCTGGAGGCATGGCTGTGACATCATCTAGGCTCTTCAACATGTCTTTGTTCTCTGCTGGGAAAACTGACTGCCACTATTCCGATCGAGGCAGTCTCTCATCCACAGTAGGCTTGCCTGCTCCAGGCTACAGGGCACAAGCAGGGTCCCAGGGACTAAGGGGAATCATACAAGACTTCTTAAGACTTGGTCTCAGACAGGCACATGTTTCTGCTGAATACCTACTGTTTGAAGACAAGCCATACTACTATCTAAATTCAAGAGGAAGGGAAACAGAATCCATCTCTAGCTAAAAGATGCTGCAAAATCATATTGCAAAGGGGCATGAACTCAGAAAGCAGGGAAGGATTGTAGTCACTGTTACCTGACTGTTACTGTACATTAGTAACACTGTATGGCAGAGATGTCTTGTTTCTCATTCCTGGGGAATCACTGATTTCATCTGTGTATTATATAGTCTATATATATGTATATACATATATGTGTGTATGTGTGTGTATATATACATACATATATATGTATACACACATGTATATATGTATACACATGTGTATATACATATGTATATATGTATACACATGTGTATATACATATGTATATATGTATACACATGTGTATACATATATATTTTTCCCCCCCATGAGCTAATGCTGATGTGATGCATCCCTTTTTGCATCATTGTGCCACAGATCTATGGAATGCTGTGAACTCCAGCTTTAGCTACTGGCTTCTGTTGACATAGAAAGGTTAAAAAAAAAAAATCCTCTTGTTACTATCTACTTACTTGATCCTATTTATCAGTGGTCCAAGAATTTATATAAATGTTAACTGGGTTTTCAAACACAAATTATTGAATTCAGTTGCTAATGCAGCTTCCATAATTGTAGAAAAGAGATGGCCTATAATGTTATATATGCTGACCTGCTAGAAGCCTAAGCAGAGATACTAATCAGCATCATATACACTTGAAAAAATAATCAGTGGTCACATACATTTACCTGCCTATCATACTTCAGCAGTGGTATCATTAAGATTCCCAGAATGTTGAGACAGAAGTACACCACATGATATGGAACAGGCCCTGTACAAAAACCCTCAAGACATAGTAGGCTACAATAGGGATGTGTGGCCCATTCAAAAGTATAATGATTAATGTTAGGGAGAGTGCTTCTCAAGGATACTGACAATTCATATGAGAAAACCAACCCAAACATAGGCAACCTACCAGTTTGGGAAATAATGAGATTAAAAATAAGATTATCCATTGTGCAAAGCATAAACTGAGATATGAGGAAGATTCTTAAGCCTGTTATTACAACATATCTGGGACTGTCAAGTTCTGTAGGTCCTCTTTCCCAGAATATAAAGTCACTGTTGAGCTACATGGGGAATGACTATAAACTGGCCAAGAAAAAAAGAAAACACAGGCCACCTTTCTGAGGTAAGGAATAGAGATTCTATTATAAAATGGTTACCCTCTATTTTCTCAATGGATTTTAACTCAAGGTACTTTAAAATATACTGATGCCTGTGACCCACCCCTAGAGATTCTGACTTAATTTATCTGAAGTGAGACCCAGACATGTAGATTTTTATTTGAGAGACAGAGAAAGAGAGAGAGAAAGAGAGAGCTTGAGCAGCAGCTGGGAGAGGCAGAAGGAGCAGCAGACTCCCCACTGAGCAGGGAGCCTTATACAGGACTCCACCCAGGACTCTCGGATCTTGACCTGAGGCAAAAGCAGATGATGGAGAGGAGAAGGGAGTTGGGGGAAATTGGAAGGGGAGATGAACCATGAGAGACTATGGACTCTGAAAAACAATCTGAGGGTTTTGAAGGGGCGGGAGGTGGGAGGTTGGGGGAGCCAGGTGGTGGGTGTTATGGAGGGCACGAATGGCATGGAGCACTGGGTGTGGTGCATAAACAATGAATTCTGTTATGCTGAAAAGAAATTAAAAAAAAAAAAAAAAGCAGATGCCTAAACAACTGAGCCACCCAGCTGCCCCGACATGTAAATTTTAAAAACTGCTTAGATGATTCTAATATGAATTGATTCTTCACTTGAATAGGGAAGAGGAATTATAAAAATTGCTGCAAGTTGTAAAGGGAGTAACTGCCTTTGTACAAATGTTCAGAGATGCTTGCTTCAAGCTGTAAACCATTAGACACTCAGGGAGTAACAGACTCTAAAAGGCTGACACTATCTACTGGCTTGCAAACCTGTCAAAATTGACTATTTCTGGAACACATTATTCTTATTTGTAAAAAAGATGCCCTATTGGGGCTATACTCTGTTGTCTGTCATAAAGCAGGCAGACACAGAGAAAAAAAAAAAAAACTTAAGATCTCGGGTTTATATTGTTGCAAATAATATTGGGGCAGGATTGTTATAAAGGATGAAAATTTTAATATTTAGACTATAATTCAAGACTGTTTATCTGTGGGTTTAATTTACACCCAGAAATTTAAGAAAGAGAAGAGTTTCATATTGATTTTTATGTTGCTGGCATTGTATTTGTGATATTTATATCATCATGGGTCACCTACACAGTCTCTACTAAGGTATTTTGGGATGTATAACTAAGTATAATTTAATGTGAAAAGTAAAACAGGGATAGGATTTGGGGCTCAGATTCTATGTAGCAGTGATTTAAGAAGATACAGCAGGGGGATACACGAGGACCCAGATCATACCACATTTCCATTGGGATCCCTAAAAGGAATTTACCAATAATTCCATATTCTGGGGAAAAGTATCTACATTTATCTTTATCCTATAACTCACCCCTCCCCAAGAGAGTAAGCAATGATTGGCACCTGCTACCAGTGAATTCTGCAGAGACAATGCTCTTGTTTATGGCCTTTTGGGCCCACGTGCAGTTGAACTTGTTCTCACAGCCCCTAGACCCTGGGCACATAAAATGCACCTCTCTTAGTAGACCCACCTAGGTCTCAACTCCATCTCAACTTCTGTGTCTAACACTCCATGAAGAACAGGGTCAGCCCCACTCTACAGGCTTGTTGTATTAAAAGAGAACCTTATGCTACCTACCACACTCTACAATTCAACCTTATCAGCAATAAAGCTGATGTAATAATTTGCCTCATTTCACTCTTTGGGTCAATTTTTTGATTTGTCACAGTCAAGAAAGGAAGATGAGAAAGTGAACAGTCCATATCATGACCCTGAAGACACTGCTAAAAGTAACTAAATTAAACACGCAAACAATATGATTCTAATGTACTCATCACTAAAATGGCTACAAGTGCCATTAGTGGTATAGACCACTAAGATGTGCTTTGAAAGATCCATATGTATATATATGTACGTGTGCATGCATGTGTGTGTGCATGTGTATAGGGAGAGAGAAAGAGAAAGAGAGAGGGAAAGCACTCTCAAAGCAGGTCACAAATATATATATAAATATATATGTATATGTATATTATATACACATAATATATGTACATATGTCATATACACATATATGTAAACTATATGTTTGCAATACATAAAATACATATAAATGTGCATATATATGTATATATGTATATTAAGACAGCTTATTAATTAAGCTTGTTAATTATTTAAATAGAAGATTCTTTACTTTGAAAATATTGTTTCATAAACCTTAGGAATCCCTAGTGAATTTTTAACATTTTTTCAAAAACATAAGAATTTTAGTGAAATAAGCAAAGGGAAAACAAATAAACAACTCCATAATTTACTCACCATAAAATCTGAGGTATATCACTTGTTTCCTTTGACCGATCTGTAAAAAGAAATAATATTAAGAGATGTCCATCCAAAAACAATTATTTCAAGGTTTAAATAAATTAAAAAGAATTAAATCCATATGTGAAATTCAAAAGACCATGCAATTTTTATTGTATTTACTGTCATTAAAAATAAATAAGGGGTTAGAATAAAAACCAGACTCTTCTCCCCAGCTGTTCATGATTTTATCAACCACTGAGAAATTAGAATGCAATTTAATAAACTTATCTAGAAAATTACATGCTATTAACAAAAGTTAAATTCTCATCAAAGTTGTAGTAACATCTGCAAACATTTTTAACCATTTCCTGAAATAAATTACCTAATAACGTGTTCACATTAGCAAATGGAGGCACTGTGAAGTTGACCAGGTCAAACAGAGGCCCTAGAACTAGAGAGCTTGGGCTCAACTTCCTTACTAGTTCTGCAACTTGACTGATCTCCTTTAACCTCTGAGATTCAGTTTTACTCATCCATAAAATAATATCTACCTCATAATATTGTTTGAAGGATTAAATTTGAAAGTATATATTAACAATTTAATACATTACCTGGCATATAGTACTCAGCTCTTATTAATAAAGGGACATTTAGTTTTTATCAATGCTGCTCTTCATTTATTCTAAAATGCTATAAATGTTTAAAATGCTAAAGTATAATTTTGCTGCAGTCTTTCTTGAATATTTCTGCTAGATCTCAGCTCAACTCATAATCAGGCAATAAAAAATATATAATAGCTCAGAAAACACAACTGAAATGTAAAAAGAAATTAAAAATACCCATTCAGCTAACCAAATATTATCTTGCTTTTTCTATCACCAAATAGCATAACTAAGAATTTGCACTAAATTGCCTTTTTTAAACTTACATGACTAAATTGAATAGCTCTTTTGGCAGCTTATAGGCAGATCCTTAGATACAGCTGTGAACATCCAAATCACAAGCCTATATATCAGTCCACTTGTGTCTTTATTTTAATCACATATAATAGATTTATGATCCCTTTGACGCCAAATAAGCATTTCTGAAAGTCCTAGGAGAAGATCCAAGCATCTGTCTTCTCTAAAAGTAATCACATTAGCACACTGATGAATAGTAAAGGACTTCTGCCAACTTAAAAGTACTATACCATAGAGAAAGACACCCTAAAATATAGTTTTATTACAATTTATTTGAATATACCTAATTCAAAGTGCAGATTTTCCCAATACAAGTTCATCCAGCAAAATAATGTATATTGTTACAATAGAACCAACATCTACAACACTATTTCACAGTTTTCAAATTTATTCCTAGAAAGCTAGAACTATCTTTAAAAGGTATTTCATCATCATTTGCAAGTTTCAAATCTTGGAAATATGATATAGTGGATGGGTGTATTAACCTTATACCTTAAAAACATATTCAGTAATAAATAATTATACTGAGGCCACACTTGAAATCCACTATGCCTTTGGGCTGAAATCAAATAATCTTACTTAAGTTAAAAAACAGGGCTAAATTCATAGAATTTTGAAAACCACACTGGGCGTGGAGCCTGCTTAAGAATCTCTATCCTTCTCCCTCTGTCCCTCCCCTGACCTCTCAAAAAAAAGTCATAAACTCAGGATGTGCTAAGAATAGCAAAAGACAGTTAGGAATAAAGATACCAAACAAGAAAAGGAAATTTCTAATTAATATTTTTACCTGATTATATAAAAGAACCACAGAATTAAAAAAGAAAAACACATATTAATGCAAAGTTCCAGAATATCAACATAAATATATAATTAGTACTATGGGAGTAGATATATCATGGAAGGTGAAAAACTGACAGAGACAAATAGTACCCTACTGTAATCTGGTAAAACACTAAGTCTGGGGCACTATGGATAGAAATACTTCAATCCATATGCACAACCCTCCAAAAAAGAAAGTTTTGCATATATATGTACAAAATGCTTTAAGCATAGACTTAGATCTTCTTAAAGTTAACAATATGCAATCTCATTTGAGTCAATTATCGAATGCATAGCAGCTTTTTGCCGTTGTGACTCTCTTTTTCAAAGAAGTGATACTCAAAATACAACTAACAATAAGTGGTACTTTGTGAGCCTTATTTATATGCACACATACACACGCATGCATGCACAAATGAAAAAATAAAAAAGACTTGGAAACATTTTTAACAATAATACCACTTGGAGTTCAAAAGCAAGATAAAAGTAAAAGTTATAAAAGTAAAATTTTATCCTGAAATACAGGTACACTCAAAGAATTTTAGTAAGAAAATGCCCATAAGGAACACTTTCTTAAGGATCACATAAGCAACCCCTTGTTTTGAAGATCAATAGCAGAATTTTCCTTCAAAAACTATCCTTTCTGGATCCTCAGTCCACAGATCCATGACAAATGTGGAGTTCATCTCATCCTCCAGGTTCCAGGTATGAACTCTGGTCTCAGGCCTGGCCAATGTATTACCACCCCTTGGCCAGGGATGAACTCTTAAGACTTGCAAGACCAGTGTAACAGGATGGGAGAACAGTTAAAAAGAGAAAGTCTCTTTCTGCTGGGTTTTCTAGACTATGAGGATGTAAGCTGAGTGATGCTTGGAGTCACCTATAGAACCTGCTTGAGAATGAGGACAACACAGAGAAGAGAAGAACTGAGAGATGGGGAGAAACAGCTTGCAGGTAACAGACTTCTTTTTTTTTTTTTTTTTTTTAAGATTTTATTTATTTATTTGACAGACAGAGATCACAAGTAGGCAAGAGAGGCAGGCAGGGAGAGAAAGGAGGAAGCAGGCTTTCTGCAGAGCTGAGAGCCCGATGTGGGGCTCAATCCCAGGACCCCGGGATCATGACCTGAGCTGAAGACAGAGGCTTTAACCCACTGAGCCACCCAGGCGCCCCAGGTAACAGACTTCTGTAGGGCACCTTGATACATCTATTCCTAAATATAGTTTGATGCTGAGGTGATCAATTACATCAGTAAATAAATTCCCTTTTTGGTTTAAGCCGGTATCAGAATAGTCCCTAATTCTTGCAACCAAAAAGAGGTCTTATTCCCTAATGGAATGAACATGTAGGGTTGTGTCAAAAAACAAGGTCTGTAACTATGGAAAGGGAACTTCCCTAGTTACAGAGTCAGCACTGTTCCAATGACTTACCACAGAGAAAGAAAAACACTTCCCCAGTATGTTACTTCCCTTAGAGAGAAATATGGGTGGAGTAGGAAAACCATGGAATAGGGAATTAGTTTAACAGACAGCACTGGAAAGCAACACACCTGACCTCATAAAACTACAGCTAAAGATGGGTCCTGAGCTATCATCCAGGCAAAGTGGTAAACCATAAATTTATGTTAGAAGTATACAGTTTACTGTTAAGAACATAGTTTTTGAATGTAACAAATATCATTAGAATCTAAAAGGGACTAAAGGAACATCTTGAAAAAAATCTAAGTGTTTGGGAGGTAATGTAGTTTTTTGCACACAGTAAAAAAGCATGAAATGTATGGTTCAGAGCATGAAAGTGAATGAAATGCCTTCAGAGGAACTGATTAAATCTAGATTTTTAAATCAAATATTTCTGCTACCCACTCTATAAACCAAGTACATAACCAGCTTTTAAAAGAAAATTTCAGTAAATTAAAATTGTGATATTATATCCAAGAGCACTTCAGAAGAAAAAAAATACCTTCTACTATCCACTTGAACAGGTTTCATGTAAGAATCTGATATATAATAGTTTATCAAAGTACTTTCCCATGGGGAGATGCCAGTATTTTAAAAGCTGACGAAGATGTGTCCGTTCGGGACTTTATGAAACAGAACAAGGAGTAAGTGGAGCTACTATGGACCAAGTCAAAGACAGATTAAGTAGAGTGTTTTTTCCAGTTTTTTGTAACATACATAACTTGGTTTCAATATGATGATATAAAAGAATGTACTTCTATATGTGACCTCAAAGTTTTGTGCTACGGAATTTTCAAAAACAACAAGAACAAAACCCCAGAAACCTACATCGAGAAGGAACATTCTTAGAGGCAGGGATGGGACACTCCTTCCACCCAAAATAATTTCTAGACAGCAATAAAGGAGGCCTCAGTGGAAGCATGAGGAGGAGTCTAGCTGATCATACCAGGCACAGTAGTCTCCAGAAATAATTGGCCAGGCATTTCATGAAACCCCTACAGGGATGGAGATGGGGACAACGTAACAGCAAAATGTGGATATTAGTAGGATTGTTCAAAGCCAGTGAGTCCCAGGGAAATTCTAAAAAAAAAAAAAAAAAATAGCTTTTAGTTAACTAATCACAAACAAATGTGTAGATGCAGTTTTCATACGCAGAGAAAATTAGTAATGGAATCAGACATTCCACACAAAAATTTGAACTGCTGATAAATAACTAGAATATACTGGGAGGGAAAGGCATCTATTTTGGTAATAAGTTAGATATTAATAGGATTAAAGATGCTACTTATCAATTGTCTGTTTAAACTTAGTGTTGGGTAGATAGAAATTTCACTTTCCTCACAATATTGCATTTAGAAAAATGTTCACTTGATTCAAAAATGCTGACACTCTCTCAACTATCAGACAATATATCTTCTGCAAATACTTATATCATAGACATAAATATAAATGTGAGCAAAAGTAAAATGCCAACTCAGACATGCCTTGAGTTTTTTAGTGTCTTTTTTGTGTCTTTCAATATATTCATCTTCAAAGTTTATCCTTTCCATGTTTCATGGTTAAAATCAAGCTTCCAAAAATATTGGGCTTGTGAAATAATTGACACTAAATGTGAATCATTTTTTGAGAAACCTGGATTAAAGTTGTAAGATTAGAATGGAAACTTAGGGGTGCCTGGGTGGCTCAGTGGATTAAAGCCTCTGCCTTCAGCTCTGGTTATGATCCCAGGGTTTGGGGATTGAACCCTGCATCGGGCTCTCTGCCCAGCAGGAAGCCTGCTTCCCTTCCTCTCTATCTCTGCCTGCCTCTCTGCCTTCTTGTGATCTCTATCAAATAAATTTTTAAAAAGTCTTTAAAAAAAAATTTTTTAAATGGAAGCTTAAACCCACATATTTGACTATCCCCTTCTCCCAAAGGCAAAAGTCCAAGACTCTTGTGCTATCACATCTGTCCAGAAATACAGATAAAGACAAAAGTAAGTAGCCAGGAGCCCTTTGAGCTTCGAAACTGTTTTTGCGTGTACTATAAGACTGATGCAGCAAACTGGACTGGGTCACTGGGGAAAAGGACTAGGGATATATCTTTATACCCCTTAACTACTGGAGGACTAGCCTCTAATTTCCCTATCCTAATTTTAGTCCAGATGTCAGACATACAGAATACCTTATCTTTAATTAAGAGAGTATTTCTGTTAAAATTTGAAGTAATGAGAAGATAAGGCAACCAGCATAGTCTAGGAAAAGAGAAATAAGTTATAGAGGAAGAACAAAGATAGCCCTTGGAAGCCAAGCCAGAGTAGGAGAAGAAGCTGTAGTTTTTAATAGAGACTCTTAATGTGCCAGAAACTTAAATAGTACCCATGTATTCCTCTAAGAATTATTTTGGAGAATTTGTTACAACTAAATTGAAAAATATTCAGAAATTGTTCTATTTCAAAAAAATGGGCTAGAAATTTTGGATAATGAAAAAGATGGAAAGAAATATGCTTGAGAGTAGTAAAGTGTTAACAAGAGAATTACAGAATTAAGACCAAGAGACAAGGGTAACCTAAAGCGATGAACCCAGACTTGGGGCCAGTTCTCCTACAATGGCAGCTGGCGGTTCTAGTAGAGATGGCTGAGAAACTGGGCAGAAATTTCAACAGGCCACCAGCCTGGAAAAATGAGAACTGGATGTGAGGTCAGGTTTGAGTGGGAGAAAGCCAGGTAAAGCTCCAGATTCTGGCTGAGACACTGAAGATCTACCCTGAGAAATAAGCAATGAAATAAAGAAACTTACTCTGGGAAGGAATGAAGACCACTCACTGTGTGACTTCACTAATGACATCTGGGAAGCCCTGGCTGCCTTTGGGAGGAAAATATCAATTAAGTAAGCTTTGTCCACTATTTCTGGGAGCTGGACTGTATATGTATGTTAGCCCTATTTACTTCATTCCTTGTTTCTTTCACTTTTTTCAGTACTTGCCAATCTCTGATCTCTCAATATTTCCTCATATATGTTTCTGATCTGTTATTAGTCCATTCTTAATTTCAGTAATTGTGTTTTCAAGGTCTTAAAACTCCAATATTTTAAAATAAGTTTCAATCACCTCTCAAGCTCCCCAATCTTGTCATATATTCTTAGACACATATTATTTTAAAATTTCATCTGATAACTTCATTATCTGGATATCCTGTTTACTTATTTCTATTGGTATTGTTTTTATTGATTTTCAAATATTATAAACAAGAGTTGTAGAGAGAATTTAAGGTATGGAATTTACAAAACCATTATCAAGCCAAAGATTTAATAAATACCATAAACTACAAACATTACGGATGCACTGTAGCCACATTTTGTAGAGTAGGACTAAAAACAAATAACAGAAAATTTTAGAATCAGACAAAAAACAGAACATACAAGATTGTTAACTCTGTAGGAACATAATTAACATAATCCCTTATGAAGGAGGAATTTATAGAGCTAAAAGAGTACTAGATTTTAACATATTTCTTTCATTTTGCTCATAAAGTCAGCATACTTAACAGTCAGTAAGGATATAGAAGGTTTGAATAACGTGATGAGACAGTTTAATCTAAAGATCCCTGTTCTTCACCATCATCTGCTGAAAAAGGTTCTATTATTTACATCCTTCTTAGATGGGGGAAAAAAAAAAACAAAAACCAAAAAAAAAAACAAAAAACGTGTGGTTCATAGAGGTTTGTGCACTAGACAGCTCATCTAATGACGGCCAGAACTGGAATATAAACCCTGAGCCCACGCTCCTCCTGCTACAAATCCCTACAACCCATAGAGTCACATGTAAACAATGGAGAGAACATGGTTTTTCTTCATAACAATTGGGTGTAAAGATATCAGATTGGATTTCTTTCTAAGTTAAACTACAGATGACTCTGAGTTTCCTCATATCATGAAAGCAAAGTACCAGCATTGTCCATGCCACTGGCTTTTCCTTGGAATATCCATATACAAGATACTCCATGGAACAGTAGAAGAGATTTTAGTTGAGGAAGTGGAAAAATATCTCAGTAAGGTGAGGTGGACTGAACATCTATGAAACAGGAAGGCATTATAAGTAAATGGAATTAGTGGCATAAATCAAGCAATAATCAGCAGCAATAATCAGCAGTGTGGCTAGATCATAAGACAACTGGGGGGTGAGAAGAAACAGAGAAGGAAGGAAAAAACAGAAAAGAAGAGTGAAAACATTAATCAGGCCATATTGCTGCCATACTAAAAAGTTTGAACTTTTTCCTATAAAATACTGGTTTCCAAATTTTTCACAATTTAAGAATTCTTTTTCATACCAGAAATCACTGTCAGCTCAGCATGCATGTATCATTTGCCCAGCATCCCCTCCATTAGGAATCTCATCTCCTTGCTTTCCATTGGAAAAATGAGACTGACTTATTCTTCACAGCCACATATCCCAACCCCAACTATCTCAACAATTATTCCATGAGTAAGCAGGGAATCCAATCAGAAGCCTCTATGAGTCTTTTTTTTTTTTTTCTTTCCCTTTTTCGCTAGAGCAACTGGGAAAGGTGCACTCTTCCTTTGGAATTAGAAGCTGTAAGGACAATGCAAGCTGGAACCCCTTATAGCCATCTTCACAGCCATATGAAGAAAGTCTTCTGCACAAGGGAAAAATGAAGCCAATGAAGAAAGAGAAGCCAAACTCAAGGGGCATAAAGCTAAGGTTTGCCTCCAAATTTAGCCATAATATCATCTACCTTGCCTATATTTGTGATACAATCTTGCAAATATATATTAGGCATATTATTTCTTTAGTATACAGACAATGCTTTGATGTGCTTGCAGATTTGTGGCTTCCTCATAATAAAACCATTACTCTTCCTGACATCAGAATTTCATGGGTTGGAAATCAAGCCACAGGCAACAGAAAGAATGAGAAGCCAACAAAATTACAGGACAAAGATAAATACAATGGATAACTGTATTTTTAAGGACAATACATATTTCAATGAAATAATTACGGTCTTTTTATGTAAATTTAGTATTACTTGACTTCACTCCTTTTCTTTCAATTTTTCTCTAGTTATGTATATATTTAATACATCTGTTGGCATAGATTTACAATAGATATTAAACATTGTTCTCGATTTATTATGTTGAAAGAGGACTGAAGTAGTTGAACTACATAACATATTAAAATAAGTGTGTTAAAATAGAGAAGCAACTACAATTAAAAAAAAACACATACACACACACACAAAAAAAACAAGCAGAAATCCATAGAAGTGTGGTTAAAATTCATTCAGGCCCTTGAAAGATCATTTGCTTGGTGTCATCCTTTCTTCTCACTGCTATTCTAAGTAAATGTAACTTTTTTTTTTTTTTTTAATTTAAAACTGACCTTTGGTGAAATTATTCATTTTGAGAATCAAAAGTCAGCCTTTGTCAGATGCCTGGTTTCTCCGGAAATGAGATGAGTTTTTTGATGTTGCCATCTTTAATTTTCTGAAGTGGAACAGATGTTGTGAGGATATAAGATGTTGTGTCTACATGAATCCTTTATTTCTGAAAATAAACTTTCAGAAGTACTTGTCCTCATGTGAAAAACAAAAACAAAACAAAATCCATTGTTCCTCACAAGCACTATAATGAATCTTTTTGACAAAGGCTGTTTTAAAAAAAGATTTAAGGTGGTTGTTACTATTGGTACTGTTTTGTGAATGGTTACTTTGAGTTCATGTCTCTAAAGTATCATTATATCAAAGAGATGATGCTCTTTGATGTAGTTAAGGTGCCAAAACATACAAGAGCTGAAGGACCTCCTTCTTCAGAGATAACTATTTTGTCACCAAGTGCTGTCAATTGTTTTAATACTGTTCACAATAACCCCCCCCTTTTCCTCCCTATTTAACTGCCACCCCATAGACTGTCAGACTTTTCCATCTCACTGTCATCACTGCCACAAAAACCTCTCAGTTCTTCCGGCATCTCTTTTCAGCTTGGTCCTGAATACTGCAGTTGGATTCATTTTCCCAAAATACTGTTTTAATTGAGTAAACTTGTAGCACGACATGCTATATTACTAAAAATACAGTGTATAATTTACAAAGCCCAGCACCATGTTTTCCCAAAATTCTCCCCCAGCCCCTTATTTGAAGACTTATTTGAAGACTTATTTAAAGACATGTCCATTTGTCATTTCTAAAAGATACCTGTGCTTTTCCAGGAAGGATTCCAGAGAAATCCTTCCTTATTTTCTCTTTCTGCCACTCAACTATTATCCACATATTACACATCTATCCTTCCTTCAGAATTTATAACAAGAACTAATCTTCTGCAAGACTTTTAATCTCACTTTCCTTTCCAGCTTTTATTGGCCATTGCTTTCTCATCACATCTTTATATCTTATAAATATTTGTGTGAATATAACATTTTATATTTGTATTATACATATGATATATGTCTGTTGTATTGCATGGTAAGATTTTGAATAATTCATTACAATTCCCATGATGGACCACTAGTTTTTTATTAAATATATTTAATTATTGAAAGACAAAAATAGACCTTTTTTTTAAACTATGTATTATGCTAGTGGGGACAGGAATATAAAGTTTCCAATATAAACATCACAATTTGAATCCCAGTTTGAAAATTTTATTTTCAATTAATTCCCAGACTATACATGTATAATATGCCTTTTTAACTGAGAGAAATATCAGGTGTTTCCTTCATCATCATCATGAATCAATCTATTATCCATATCCCATGTATAACTTCTTTAATTGTGCACAGAATAAAGGAAATCAGAATGAATAGGTTTTAGCATGTATGCCAGACAAAATACTTTCTATGGTCATAGACACATGTAATGCCTTTGAATATTTCATTCCATTTATATGTTCCCATTTCAACTCTAGGACTCAGAGACTTTGTTTAATCTCTTTGGTATTTCTTTCATTTCTTTTAATTCAGATATAAATTACCAGATACATTACAAGAGCCTAAGTAGTACTAACCAAATAATGGAGAACAGAAAATGTGAGTTTTATATTCAAAGCACTATTGTTTAGATCCCAACTTAATTTTGTCTCCTCTCACCTCAGTAACTTGGTATTTCAGTTTTCCATTCTTAGATGTTCCTTTAGTTAACTCATCACTGCAGACTTGGCATCTGGCTGCAGTGAAGGAACACTGGTAATAGTGACAAAAATGGCTTCCAACAGCTAATACTAAAGGCATGATAGAAAGATCCTTTTATAGTCATTATCGTGCTGTCTTAATCCTTTCTAGAACAAGGTGTGATATAAATGAAGTCATCTTCTTTCTTTCCTTAAGGAAGGAGAATATTCAGATCATTTTCTCATAATTTGGGAAGGAAATTTCTTCATTAGTTTTTCATGAAGGGCCTTATTTTTCTTTGCTTGCAAAAAGAGTTGGTGGTGCAACTTTCACTGTAGCATCCAAATTTTTAAATCCTTCCTCCAAATAGTAAAATATGCCTTGATATTACCATACTACAAAGATAAAAATACAAGCACTGAGGTGTCAAAGAACGTGAGATTCTCACAGAGACACTAACAACCTCCATGAGGCTCTGACTCAATTGACCAAACCTTCTTTCCAACCCCTCACCAATATTTCCTTCTATGAATTGATTATAATTGCTCTGGGCAGCTATAGTCCCCTGAGTATCCACTCCCAACAAAATGGATTCAGGCTAGAATATGAAAATTATCTCCTCTTTCCTCAATACGATGTAGAGAAAAATCTGTCATCATTTTCTTGAATCAGAACAAGTAGGGAAAAATATCTGCCTTCAGCTGAAGAAAGATCTCTTCTAAAGTACCTGGAGAGTAATACATGTGAAATGAACACACACACACACACACACACACACACACACACACTACTGAGGAAGTTTAATAGGAAAATTGGTTGATATTTGGAATTCATCCCCATCATTTAACCTTAGTTAATTCACTTAATACTTCAGGATCAAATATCCAACAGGAACTTATAACCACTTACTCTTTTAATAAATATTTATTGAATACCTAAAACATTTCTGGCAGTATTCTTTGAACAAAGCAGAAAATGGTTCCTGCTGACACAGAGATTAGTACTTAGCAGGGAACGTACATTTCCCTTATTAATACATCATCCCTTTCATTTTCCGGGCCTCCTCCCCACATCTCAGATATTGACCTTTCTCCCTGCCAAACACCTGGGACCCATTACATACTCTTCCTTTTCTCTCACTTCGACATTCTCTTAGTAATCAACTTTGCTGATCCTAACTCGTAAAGCTGCTGTCTGTGCAAACAAGTGACAAATGGGAAGCTCTACATTCCCAGGTGAGATTGTTGCTGCCAGAATTGAATTTAAAGACTGAATACTTAGTCTGTCTTCTAATTACATGGTCACATCTTTATTTGTGTTCTTGTCAAGGCAGGGCAACTTATGATGAGTGTATTTTAACTTTCAGTATATCTCATGCCAATAGTTTTCACGTATTTCCTATTTTCTCTTTTTCAGTTTTCACTAAGGCCTCGTTTATTTTCTATGAATTCCTCAGCATTCTTTCCATTTTCCTTTGAGTATACAAGTCTTCATTTCTCTGTCTCAGTAGCCAAACCAGGTAAGGTAAAGAGGAGAGTTTTCCAGAAGGAAAATGTGATAGGTTGTGTTTGGTGCTTGTTGCCCAATGACCCTGCTTCGGTAAGTAAATATATCGAATGCCTCCTTCAGTTTTCTTGAAAACTTAAACCTAAAAAAAAAGACCAAACTCTAAAATGAGGTTGGACTTAAAAGCCTACACTTTGTCAATTATCATTCCTATATTTCAGGAAGGATTCCACAGAAATTATGCTTGTAACTTTTCACAGGAATATGTGAAATAAAGGGGTGGGGGAAAAAGAAACATGTATCAATGGACTGGAAAGAAACTTTCTACTCTCAGCCAAAGAACACCAAAAACATGGGAATGGAGGAAGACAGGACTAAAGATAAAACCTAAAACTGCATAACCATATACAGGGAGGCAGGCACTCTTTTTCAACTCACAAATGCCCTACTGATTTGGGGTGGCTATACATTCCAGGCACTGTTCTAAGCATTAGAAATACAGAAGTAAAAATTCTTGGGGTGCCTGGATGTCTCAGTCCCTTAAGCAGATGGCTCTTGGTTTTGGCACAGGTCATGATCTCAGGATTCTGAGATATTTTTCCCCCATGTCAGGCTCTGCCCCCAACTGAGAGTCTGCCTTAGGATTCTTTCTCTTCCTCTCCTGATGCCCCTTACCCACTTGTGTTCGCCTTCTCGCAAATAAATAAATAATTTTTTAAAATGAAGTAGAAATTCTTATGTTTTCATATTGTATTCTAGGAAACAACTGCTAAACAAATAACTATACTAAGATGTTTATATTATTTGTCTGACACTATTTTTTTTTAAGATTTTATTTCTTTATTTGAAAGAGATCACAAGCAGGCAGAGAGACAGGCAGAGGGAGAGGAAGGGAAGCAGGCTTCATGCTGAGCAGAGCCCGAAGCGGGGCTTGATCCCAGGACCCTGAGATCATGACCTGAGCTGAAGGCAGAGGCTTTTACCCACTGAGCCACCCAGGTGCCCCATCTGACACTGTTTAAAAATATCTTCTGTTTTAAATTTCTAAATATGCCACAAATATGTTGTGATTCCCAGATAAGAAAACAAAGAAAAATTAATCATGCATAGTAAAAGAAACAATCAACAAAATGAAAAGGCAGTCTATGAAATGAGAAAACATTTACAAATCATGTATCTGAAAAGGGGTTAACAACCAAAATATACAAAGAATTCAGGCAACTCAATAGAAGAGGAGGAAGGAGGAAGAGGAGGAGGAAGATGATGAAGAAGGGGAAGAGGAGGAAAAAAAAAAAACAGATCCAATTTAAAAATGGGCAAAAAGCCTACATAGACATTTCCCCAAAAAAAGACATACAAATGGCCAACAGGTACATGAAAAGGTGCTTGACATTACTAATCATCAGGGAAATGCAAATCAAGACCACAATGAGATATCACTTCACAACTGTTAAAATGGCTATCATCAAAAAGACAAAAGATAAGAAGTGTTGGTGAGAATGTGGAAAAAAGGGAAGCCTTGTATACTGCTGGGGGGATGTAGACTAGAACAGCCACCAGTAAATCCTCCTCAAAAAATTAAAAATAGAATTACTGTATGATCCAGCAAATGTATGCCATCAATGAAGTCTCCTCAAAAAATTACAAGTAGATTTACTCTATGATCCAGGAGTTGTACTTCTGAGTATTTATCCAAAGGAAACAAAATCACAGTCTCAAAAACGTATCTGTACTCCTACATTTATTGCAGCATTATTCACAATAGTCAAGATACAGAAACAACTCAAGTGTCCATCAACAGATGGATTAAAAAGTGTGACCTTTAGATAAAGATATATAATGGAATATTATTCAGCTCCGAGAAACAAAGGAATCCAGCCATTGCAACAACATGAATGCACCCGGAGAATATTATGCTAAGTGAAACAAGTCAGGCAGAGAAAGACAAATACTGTATGATATCACATATATGTGGAATCTAAAAAAGCAGAACTCATAAAAACAAAGAGTGGAACGATGGTTACCAGGAGCTGGGGAGTAGTCAAAGAAGAGGGTGCTGGGGAGATGTTGGTCAAAGGGGTATAAACTTCATGTTATAAGATGAGTAACTTCTGGGTATCTAATGTGTAGCATAATGATTACAGATTTGAAAGTTGCTAAGAGAAAAGATCTTAAATGTTCTCACCACAAAAGAGAAATGGTAATTATGGGATGTGATAGAGGTGTTAAGTTTTTGTTATGGAGGAAATCACTTTGCAATATGTAAGTGAATTTAATCAACATGTTGTACACCTTAAACTTACATAATGCTGTATGTTGATTATATATCAATAAGACTGGAGAGAAATGAATTTATCAAAATATAGCTTAAGTATTTCTAATGCAGAAACAGAAATGGAAAGACACAAAATTAACATTATATATCTACCTTGCAACTGCATTTGGTACTTCATTTAATTCTCTGAATAATAATACTTACAGATAAACTATAAACCTATTCTTTAAACTTTATTGAGATTCACGTTAAGACCCACAATGTGAGAGGCGCCTGGGTGGCTCAGTGGGTTAAAGCCTCTGCCCTCGGCTCAGGTCATGATCTCAGGGTTCTGGGATCGAGCCCCGCATCAGGCTCTCTGCTCAACAGGGAGCCTGCTTCTTCCTCTCTCTCTGCCTGCCTCTCTGCCTACTTGTGATCTCTGGCAAATAAATAAATAAAAATCTTTAAAAAAAAAAAAGACCCACAATGTGATATCAATTTTTGTAAATGCTTTGTAAATATTTGTTCTATATATCGACATTAGGTTAAGCTCATTAATGTTCTTGTTCAATAATTTATATTATTGATAATATAACATATCTTTATTAAAATATATAGAATATACTTTAACAAGTTGTAAACCATTGATATATTAATTTGGACAATACATAAAAGTTATCAAACATAAAGGGGAATTAATCACTTTTTAGTTTTGTCTATATTTGCTTTATGTATTTTGAGGCTATGTTATTAGATTCAGACAAGTTTAGAATTTTAATGTGTGATCTTGGTGAAGTAAAGTGATTCCATGCATCTTGGTTTCCTCCTCTGTAAATGGAAGCATTTGTTTCTGCCAGGCGTTAGGGCAACAGACACTCTAGATTCACTTTATTTCTTTTTTAAAGATTTTATTTATTTATTTGACACAGAGAAAGAGAGAGAGAGATCACAAGTAGGCAGAGAGGCAGGCAGAGAGAGAGAGGGGCAGGGAAGCAGGCTCCCAACTGAGCAGAGAGCCTGATGCGGACCTGAATGCCAGGACCCTGGGATCATGACCTGAGCCAAAGGCAGAGGCTTTAACCCACTGAGCCACCCAGGCGCCCCTCTAGATTCACTTTAAATCTTAGATCATGATCCTCCAGATCATAATGTTCCATATTCCTCTTATGTAAGAGAAATCAGATAACCAAATTTATCTGATGAATAAGTAAGAGTAAATAAGGCATTCAATGAGAAAAAGTGAGTTCTCTTTTGAGTATAGAACCTGAATTTTCTTTCATGACATATGTGAACATCTCTTTGGTAACACAGAACCCTCTAGTACTAAACCTTAGTTACAGGAAAAAAAATTATTTTGGAGAAATATTTATTTGCACCAAAAGTTTCTTAAATTCAGTAACTGTTTTTAAGTAGCTATGCTTCCTCAAGAAACAAATGGCATAGGCAGTAATCTCTTCGATATCAGCTATAGCAACTTCTTTCAAGATATGTCTCCAAAGGCAAAGGAAACAAAAGCGAAAATAAACTTTTGGGACTTCATCAAAATCAAAAGCTTCTGTGAGATTAAGAGTCACTTATGGTTTGTCTCCCTCCCAATCTCATCTTGTTTCATTTATTCTTCTCCTACCCACTTAAGCCCCAATGTTGCATCACCAAGGGGGTGGGATTATGGACATTGGGGAGGGTATGTGCTTTGGTGAGTGCTGTGAAGTGTGTAAACCTGGTGATTCACAGACCTGTACCCCTGGGGATAAAAATATATGTTTATAAAAAATTAAAAATTAAAAAAAAAAAAAAAGCTTCTGCACAGCAAAGGAAACAGCCAAAAAAAACAAAGAGGCAACCCATGGAATGGGAGAAGATATTTGCAAATGACAGTACAGACAAAAGGTTGATATCCAGGATCTATAATGAACTCCTCAAACTCAACACACATGAAACAGGCAAACATATCAAAAAATGGGCAGAAGATATGAACAGACTCTTCTCCAATCAAGACATACAAATGGCTATCAGACACATGAAAAAATGTTCATCACTAGTCCTCAGGGAGATTCAAATTAAAACCACATTGAGATATCACCTTACACCAGTTAGAATGCCCAAAATTAACAAAACAGGAAACAACATGTGTTGGAGAGGATGTGGAGAAAGGGGAACCCTCTTCCACTGTTGATGGGAATGCAAGTTGGTGCAGCCTCTTTGGAAAACAGTGTGGAGATTCCTCAAGAAATTAAAAATAGAGCTTCCCTATGACCCTGCAATTGCACTCCTGGGTATTTACCCCAAGGATACAGATGTCGTGAAAAGAAGGGCCATCTGTACCCCAATGTTTATAGTAGCAATGGCCACGGTCGCCAAACTATGGAAAGAACCAAGATGCCCTTCAACGGATGAATGCATAAGAAGATGTGGTCCATATACACTATGGAGTATTATGCCTCCATCAGAAAGGATGAATACCCAACTTTTGTAGCAACATGGACAGGACTGGAAGAGATTATGCTGAGTGAAATAAGTCAAGCAGAGAGAGTCAATTATCATATGGTTTCACTTATTTGTGGAGCATAACAAATAGCATGGAGGACAAGGGGTGTTAGGAGAAGTGAGTTGGGGTAAATTGGAAGGGGAGGTGAATCACGAGAGACTACGGACTCTGAAAAACAATCTGAGGGGTTTGAAGTGGCAGGGGGGTGGGAGGTTGGGGTACCAGGTGGTGGGTATTATAGAGGGCATGGATTGCATGGAGCACTGAGTGTGGTGAAAAAATAATGAATACTGTTTTTCTGAAAATAAATAAATTGAAAAAATTTTTAAAAAAAGAAACAAATGGCACACACGAAAAGCAATAGAACAACAAAATACATCTGGAACTCTCAGTCAATAAACTTTTCTATGTTTACTTATAATTTACTGCCAGAAATAAAAATCTCCCTCAAAGATTAAGAGAGTAATTTTACATCAGTAGAAGTCAGGAGATGATGAATTGTGTATTCCCATTACCACTGCTCAGCCAAAATTCAACCAAATAGCCTTGTTGTCATTTATTAAATCAAAATGAACAAAAAAAGCTATGGGAGTTGTGTAAGACATGCTTTGGAATGGGGATATTTCCCATTTTCTACTTGAAGATATCAGAGGAATGATCATTATTTTCCTCAGTTGAGACATGTTTTAATGCATTAAAATGTTTTCTGTGGCAACTACTGACTGCAGAATATTGAGAATATAGCCAGAAATATAATTAGTTAAGGCAAAAAAAAAAAAAAAAAAGCCTGAAAATATTGGTCTTGGAGACGTAACTTTAATAAATTTAGAAGAAGAGTGCAATTCTGGAGAGCAGAATGTTTGTTTGTTCATGAATTCAAAGCTTTAACTTCTTACATGTTTATATTCAAGAAAACGTCAAAAAGAGAAAGCCCAAGATTTATGTACATTTCATTTTAGATATCACAAATTTTATCCATTTTTATGAGGTGTGCTTCATAAAGTTTATCTTTTCATAACAGTTAAGCCTCTCAATATAACTTTCCCTTGACTCATACAGAGATAATAAAATTATACTTAAAATATCTCCTCCTTACCTCACTCCAGAAAACCATGGTGATAAAAGATTTACAAGTTTTCCAGGGATTGTGTTTAAAGTTAAAATTGATAGGAAAGAAATCTATTTGCCAGTAAATATTCTTCCAAGACATCCTAATTTTTAAAGTTTCTTATGCATGGTCATTGATCAATGTGATTACACAAATGAATGCTTTGTAGATTTTCTGTCATATTCAGATGTAAGGCTAGGAATTACATATATTACTTCGGCTATATCTAAATGGTAATAATTATAAATAGTTTAAAATTGTAAGAATTATTAAACAATTCTTTATAAAACCATTAGATATATCAATTATTCTGTATCCTGTTCTACCAGCTGTGATGCTAGAAATTCAGAGTCTAGTTCTGACACATTTGGCTGACATCATTAAGGTGAGCCCAAAACATGCTGTATTTTGATGTAGAAGTAGGTATTAATTCAGCAGGTATTTACACAGCATTTCCTAAGGGTGAGCAAGTGGAAAACCTTTTGTAAGTTTAGATCCCTATGAAGTCTTTTCTCATTTTCCTAAATTTCAATTACCCTTCAAGTTCCTGTTTGGGTCCCCCATACTTGAAGTATGTCATACCACAATAAAGAATGCAGATTCTGAGATTAGAAAAGCCTGAGTATGAATTCTAATATTATTTATTAACCTACTAACTGAATCACTTTTGTTTTTTTTATCCTGAATCACTTTTCAAACTCATTTAAATGTGCAGGGGCTCAAACTCCTCATCTATGCAATGAACACAACTGTAATCTACCTCAGGACTATTCTCAGTATTTAACAATATGAATGTATTTATTCATTATGTGCTTTCTTTCAGATACTATATGAGAAAAATACTATAAAGTATTAATACCTAAGTATATTAGTTTCTATGTTCAGTAAGATAATTTATTATTATTTCTACTTTCTCAGCAGACCCACTGCTATTGGCTATGAACCACAATGGTTTCCTTCTCCACTGTCAGCACAGCATAGACCTGAGATGTAACAAAACAACCTCAAGAGATTCTATTCCCAGTAATTTTGTCATTCATAAAAGAAAATACGGTTTCAAGTTTAAAGTGAAGGTTACAGGGGCAGCTGGGTGGCTAAGTTGGCTAAGCAGCCAAATCTTGGTTTTGGCTCAGGGCATAATCTCAGGGTCATGAAATTGAGCCCTGCATCCCATCAAGCTCTGAGCCCAGCAGGGGGCATTTGCTTAAAGATTCTCTCCCTCTGCCCCTCTCCCAACTTGCATTAGAATGCACACATCTCTCTCTCTCTAAGTAAATAAATCTTCAAAATGAAGTTTATAAAGCTTTTGTGACACATCCAAAGTTAACCAGGCCATTGGTGTATCTGTACAAATGTACAATGGGATTTCATCCACTATACAATAGTATGAATATTCCTTTAAACACTTATTCATAAACTACATTGTTTTTTTCTGAATCTTCTCATTTTATAACATTGTGTTTAAAATTCAGATATAGTTACTAAAAAATGTAATGATGTTTTATTATATCTCTTTCAGTACCATATTATAGGTACGCAAATATTTGACTAAGGATTTAGCCCACATTCAAGTCCATGGTAAATTTTTCAAGAATACTTTCTCAGTATGATCTACTTACAGTGAAACTTTGCTAGTTCTATAGGGCTATCTACAATCTAAAATCCATATTTGGTGGAGTCTAATAAAATAATTCATAGAGATAAGAAAATTCCCCATAGCATGTTTCTGGCTACTTCCAGACAGTGTCATGGTTCAACAGATGATGCTCTAAGGGAGGAGAGAGTTCTGTGTCTTCAAAATGGGAAGAATGGATATTATCTCCACCCTCCCAAGTCCAAAGAGATTACTGAACTGAATGGAAACTGAAAAAGTTTACAATATTAAAAATATTTTACTCCAGGTGCACCTGGGTGGCTCAGTCAGTTGCACTGACTCTTGATTTCAGCTCAGGTTATCATCTCAGGGTCATGAGACTGAACCCTGCATGAGTGTTCATACTGAGTGTGAAGCCTGCTTGGGCTTCTCTCTCCCTCTGCCCCTCCCCACCCCACTTGTGTACTCTCTCTAAATATATACTTTTTACTCCATTTAGTGGAATATAATAATTTCTAGGTGACTAAATAGAAATCAGAATTTTTCATTGGATTTACCAGGAAGTGATTCATTTGATTCAGGAAACCAAAACAACTGTAATATTTATATATAAATAATATTTATATATATTTATATACATATTTATTTGAAGTAAATGGAACATGTGACTTAATCATATTCAAAATAGGTTTTTTATCAGTTAGAGATCATTGGACACAAGCAACAGAAAACAACTAGTTCAATTTTGGAAAAAGAAATTTATGGATGTTTACTGAACTTCCAGATAATCAATGAGAATCTGAAAAATCAAGTTTGAAGGACAAGGTGGTTTGGAAACCTATAAAACAGGAAGCATCTTGTATAAAAACAGTAAATCAGATATTTTAAACAAAATGGATCTTCAACTACTTCAGCCACTTTGTTTCTCAGATCTTGATTCAAATCTTACAGAGAAAGCAGAAGAATATTCTAGCCAATATAACTGCACAGGCTGTAGCAAGGGAAAGAGAAGACCTAGGTTTGTCCTAATAAACAGATTTAACAAAGAGGTCAACTCTCAAGCGGAAATTGAGATTGCTGTAACAAGGGCCAAATGAATGCCAAAGCAGCTGAAAAACGGGCAATGTTTACCTCCTTTTTTTTTTCTAAATTTTGAATTTCTTCTTGTGTGGCTATCAAAACAAAAGCATGAAGAATTACCATTCTTACACAGTTGTCAGTGCTACTTTTCAAATCATTTTTCAATTTTTGCCTTGAACTCTCTAGAGCTGCTATCATGGGTAAAATAACTACATTTATTTTAATGTCTCTAGCCCACCTGTGCTAAGTCTGTAAACCAGGCTGTTTCTTAATGATATTGTTCAGACACTAAACACACAGAGAATTATAATCCTATGCTATTTATCTGTATTTGAAAAAACCCAGTATCTTTTCGGTCAACTTTCTCCTAAGAGTTGGGCTAACTCCCTAATTCCAGGAGCATTTAAACATTACACCGAGGAGGATAAGAATTTAAGGAAGTGAAGAAGGATGTGCAGGTTCATTCAAATAGATCAGAAATATTTTTTAAGCATGTTTTAAACTTAATAAGTTTCCTATCCAAATGCAAAAAAAAAAAAGCCATTTATGACTTTTGGGCTGAACTCTAACAGTATCATTGCTTCCATAAACAAATTTAGTCCAATTTAGTTTAAAAAAAAAAAAAAAAGGCAAGCAGGGGGAGGGGAGGACTTACCAGGAAAACTTTAAGTAGGTCAGCTTTACTGTAATGACTGGAAAAGTACTGAATGGAATAATCTGCCATTTCTCATTGAACACTAGAGGTTAGACATAACCAAAATGGCTTTACGAAGGAATAGCATGTATCCTTACACTTGGCCAAGAAGCTGGCAAATCTTCAGTATAAACAGAAACAGAAGAAAAGAGCCAATAGATGCATTATAATTTTAACTGTCTCCACAAAACCAGAGACATTTAGCTACTCACAACTGAAAACAGAGTAATCAAAGGCATTATTCTGTATTTGTTTTATACCAAAGATGAACAGTTTCAGTGTGTCTATTCAAAAACATTGTTCTTGTTAATCACACACCTGCACACTTAGTATATGGGAAAGTTAGCTTACCTAGTGACTACAGTGAACCTAATAAGGACCAAAATTTTTGGTCCTTAATCTTTACCAAAATCTTTACCTAATTTTACATATTTACATATTTAGCTATCTTTGCAATAAAAATATATAAAATATTGTTTCATATTTCATAATATATTTCATTAAAATATATAAAATATTATTTCATAGTTCCTTAAAGATATAGATTATTATGAATAATTTTTACATTAGACTGTTACCCCCAAATCATATGGTATAATTTAGTGCATCACTTATAACTTTTTACTCATTTCTTTCCAAATATCTATGTAGAATTTATCTAGCTACGTAACAATCCACATAAATCCTATTCCAGTCTTCATATAAAATTAATTATTGAATCTGCAGATTTTTCTCTTTCTTTTTCTCCTTTTCTCCTCTCTCTGGCACTTGAGATTATGACTCCTTTCACCTTTTTCCCCCCAGTGGTCTCTTAATCACTGGGACCCTCTTTGTTCCATCTTTTTTCTCATCTCAGTCTATGGAGATTCTATAACAATTTCATGTTCTCCTGTACAATGACAGTTTTTAATCAATCATTCTGATCTTCACAGCTCAACAGCCAATGGCCTAGCAGATGTTTCCATTTAAGAGTTCCCCAAACTGGGGGCGGGGGGAGTTCCCCAAATACCTCTGGTCTCAATCCCTCTATACTCAACATTCATCTGCTTGCCGCCTTCCTCACATCTGCCAACAGCATCCTCACCCAATCAGGATCTCAATTCATCTTTTACACCATCCATTATTTTATCCCATATCAAACTTACCAGGAAGTCCGTTCAGCTCCATTTTGTTAATATCTTTTTTTTTTAAAGATTTTTAATATAATTTTTTATTTTTTATAAACATATATTTTTATCCCCAGGGGTACAGGTCTGTGAATCACCAGGTTTACACACTTCACAGCACTCACCAAAACACATACCCTCCCCAATGTCCATAATACCACCCCCTTCTCCCAAACCCCCTCCCCCCAACAACCCTCAGTTTGTTTTGTGAGATTAATATCTGTTGATCCCCTCTCTTCCCATCTCATCCCTCAAGACCCTTCCTTTATTTTAAGCATCATTACTGTTGATCTTGAATATTGCCTTTCCCTGATTAAAACCCTTCAACATTTCCTCAGAGCCTTTAGAAATCATTGGTGTTATAACAGTTGGCTCACAACCCTTACATCAGCTAGAGCCTACTAGTGTCTTCTAGCTTTAATTCCAGGCAGCCCACTCCACCTAACTCATCACACTCCCTGTTCCCTTAAAAGGTAAGTTCTGTCTTGCCTCTGTTCCTCTGCTCATGCTGTCATCTCTTTATCTGGCTTGCCCATCAAAAAAAGCACATTTTTATTAGGTATCCTCCAATCACAAATTTGCCTGTCTTTTCTGTCTAGAATTCTATGTCTTCACTTTCATTTCTTTATCTACCGCACTTACTATAGCAACAGGTATATCTTTTCTTCAATTCCACAGTATCTACTTAAGTGGTCTGCCTTTGGAAAATTATTAATCTCTTTACATCACTTTCCCCACTGGCAAAATAAGGACACAGAGTAGTATCTGCCTTATACTCACTGTGTTTGGGAGGAATAGGTTGAATCTCCTATATGTAAAGCATTTATAACCATGCTTAGTACATAATAAGTTCAAAATAGATACATTAGATATTATTCTCACAGAAACAGTACTTATCATTCCTCGGCTCATCCTTTTCAGTCACCTTTTACAGAATTCTTTATTGAACATTTCAAGCATTGTTTTCCTGAAGCACCTCCAACAACATGGGCCTGTGTGGCTTTCCTCTTTATAGCAATAGTAAACACGCTAAGCTTTTAGCAGCACTCAGAACATCTTCTTTTTTAGAACTGGTAGCCATTTTCAACTTCCTTTCACTGCCAATATGCCACTTGTTTGAATAAACACTCTAGCACTATACCACAGATAGTAGGGAAGCAGCTTCCACAGCCAAACAGCTTGGGTTTGAAGCCTGACTCCTCCATTTTTAACTGGCTCCCACGGGGGAAGTAGTTTCTCTATGACTCAGTTTCCTTATCTACCAAATAAAGTCCAGAATAGTAGTTTCTTCATAACATCACTATCAGGTAGGATTAAATGAATTAGTAGTTTTCGCATACTTAGAACATTACAGGGAAGTAGCACTTTCTTTAAAAATGTCATCCATTCAAGTGGCACAGCCCAGTCTATTAGAAGTACCAGTGCCAAAAGTACTTTTAGAATATTGTGTTTATGCCAAATTGGGCATTCACAACCACAAGCATAACAGAATATAATTATTTTTTGTCTAAACATAAGGCCTGGAAAGACCTTGACAATAGTACTTCCAAAGCCCTGATTGACTAATTAGAAAATAAAGGCCAATGTATGTTAGAGGATTTGTCTTCTTCTACCAAGCTAGTTCATAGCTTCTGCACCAACCCCTACATCTGATATTTGGCTAGTGCTAGCAATAGAACACTACTGTACACAGAGAGCAGCAGACCTAGGTTGTACACTATACCATCATTACACGCTGGAAATGGCCAGACTATCATAGCATACAGTTAAATGCTCTTCCACTGCACCAAACTGACATAGCTCACAGGCAGACTGGCAGAATAGAGGGCAGTAGTTAAAAGCACAGAGCCTGAAGCCCACTACTTGAGTTCAAATCCATGTTCTGCCACTTAGTAACCATCCAACAATGGGCAATTTATTAAGTTTTTTGTGCTAGAATATTTTCATCTATAAAACAGGAGGTAATTAAAGGGACTGAACCAGTATTTCTTGAAAATGAAGATATACATACCAAGAACTTAGAGCAGCATTTTGCATGTAGCAACACTGTGTCTTATTATTCTTGTGAAACACATAGCTACATGAACATTATTAAAAATTGTTACTAGTTCAAAGTTTGTGTATCTTATACGAAAATTCTATGTACTTATTTTCCCCCACCTACTATAGGCTACTGGGCACTAATGACTTTTATTTTAAATAATTTTTAATTAAATAAATTTTTAATTTTTTTAATTTTTAATTTTTGATTTTTACAAAAATTAAATAATTTTTTAAAAAAAATTAAAATGAAGGTAGTTTACTTGGCTTAAGATTCTGTAAGGTGGTCTTAAGCC